>NW_027107790.1:903449-933766 GCF_000696795.3 Halyomorpha halys | reverse complement strand
CTCCTAGGTACTTTAAGCAAGACTGGGAACGAATTTCGTGCCTACCCACTGTTACAGTGATAGACTCAGTCTGCTTCCTGCTAGTTACTAGGAGAACTTCGGTCTTGTGATCTGCAAGTTGTAGGGCTATCGAAGACAGCCAACCTCGGACCGTAGCAACAGCCTGGTTAGCGATGAGGGTAACTTCTTCCAAGTACTTCGCGGCTACTACAACTGTGTGTGTGTGTGTGTGTGTGTGTGTGTACATTAAAAAACTAGGGTTCAATTTTTTAAAATTTAATTCAAAGAAAAAAAACTATATAATTTTCCATTATATCAATAATTAGTGTAAATAATAGTGATTTTCACTTAATAAGCAAGCAGTTAATTAGAATTACTCACTAGCATACTGATGGAATTTACATTACAAAGCAATAACAGAAATCAACTAGAACTGTAAAAGACTTAAAAAATATTTTCTTATCATAAATTTACTTGTAATCAAAATTATTTTTGGAAAATAATCCATGTACACTATAATAAATTTTATGAAGCAAATTTGATAAATGAAAAATACCAAGAGCAGAAGATAAATGTTCAATATAAATTAATAGATAAAATTTTATAAGCTTACCTTAGTCTTAAGTGACAGGCCACCAGTGTCATAGACGATACCTTTTCCAACCCATGCAACAGTTGTTTCAGGATACGAAAATGTTGGCATATAAGTCAGGACCGCTAATGCTGGTTGGTCAGTACTGGCTTTGCCTATCAAGCACAAACAAAATTTAATTTAAGATCAACTACCACTAAATTGAAAACAGCCTGATTATATCATTTAACACATAATTAGAATAAGGAGAATAGTGATCACCTTTGGATTATTTTAACTCCATATGCACCTCCAACCTCCCGGCTAGGGTAGATGCAATAGAAAAAACAGAAAAACATAAATGGATGGATAACAAATCTAAGCACAAAATCAAGCACGCAGTCATTATAAAAAGATTATTTTTGCAAAAAAATAATCTACTACAAAGAAGTTTCATCTCAGAAAACATAAGGTGCAACAAAGAAAGCAAGGCAAAGTAACAACATCTCAATTTAATTGGCAAAATCATAGCCAAATTTCAAATGTCAAACATTTATGTAACCATTGGGTTGTCTTAAGAGGCTATGTTAATACTGTTTATATAATCGGACTGTATAAGGATACTTTTACTAAAGGTGAAATGATGAGCTCATTTAAGAAATAATAAATGCTCAGACTGTAGAACAAATGAATTCAGATGGTGAATGATTTCAGAGAGAAATAGAAAAGTATTATCATTAAATCAAGAGAAATGACTCATTAACAGAAATAAGAAGATATATATATTGTGTCCATTGTATGAAAATGGTTCATGTAGTTGTCAAAAAGATATTTAAAAAATGAGTTTCTTAAAGTTTACTGTAATTAGAACTTCCAGATGGCCTTATTTGCAAAACAACTGTCAATTATGCATATTAAAAGAAAAAACTCCCAACATCTTTTGAAGGGTAAGTTGGACAAATTGTACAAATTTAAGTTAGTTCTTAATGCAAGACCCTTTACCATCGTTACCACAAATGACAATACTACAAGGGAGTAATATAACTATAGTGTTATGGTTTACATTACGATAAATTATTAAAGTTAATACAAGGTGTTCACATAATTCTCTACCACTATGCCTTTAATGTTCTATACTAATATGGTTGTCAAATTCAACTAAGTTATTCAGGTTTATATGAAGTCAAAGTTAGTCATTATATCACCATGTCCACAGATATGATTAGGTACTCTTTTTCAACCTTAATAGTAACTGGAAGGTAAAATGAAATAACAGGTTTCAAAATTTCCATCACAAAGCTTTTTCAAACTAATGTATATTACACAGCTCAGCTTATTTATCAATCCCCACTTGTTTCAGAACAGATATTTCTTTAGAAGTCACTGTGGTATTATTTTACTGTACTTATTTTCCAAATGAGTCTTTCAGTTGATAGATTAACTAACTCCAATTTCAACAGTTTTCTGAAAAGTACTTTAAATAATATTTCACGATGTAATGTTTTAACATTTTTCTTTTGCAAAAGTATGGCAGAAACAGAAAAATATAATATTTTACTAGAATTTAAATTCTGCTCTTGACCATTTATCAATGCTAAATTGATATAGAAACAATATTAAAAAAATTAATTGTAAGAGTGATATAATGAAGTTACTAATCTTATCTACTGAAAGGCTCAAATATAGGTTAAGTGAAATTAAAAAATTACTATTTGATAATTATTGTGACATGAAAGCATTAATCAGACTGGCGAAATTGAAAAAGACTGCACATGAGCTCAGCAAGTTAAAATTTGTTATAACAGACCTGTTATTTATGTGTTTTTTTCATTCTCCATTACCTCCTATGACTTTATATGTTAAAAATTATTTTTTCTTAAATCTTTGGCTTTCCAACAGTATATAATACATCTATAGGGTGTTTTTTTGAGCCCGATAGAACTTGAAATTGTAAAAAATAACACAAAAAATTAAATTGTAATCAAAATTTTTTTTTTATTCGAAAGATCAATACGTGACATTAACATTTGAAAATGATTTCGGGCATATGGGCACCGCGGCTGTTCTTGACGAAGCGCATTCTGGACGTCCAATTTTGGCCGTATGTCACGAATAACACGAACAATGCTGGCCTCCAAGGCGTCAATTGTTGCTGGTTTATCAGCGTCCAATGACTTCACGTAGCCCCACAGGAAATAATCGAGAGGTGTCAAATCGCACGACCATATGCGGCAATTTTGCTTATTAACAAACCCGTTAAGCCAAAAATGCGCCTCATCGCTGAACACAATTTTACAGAATGCGCTTCGTCAAGAACAGCCGCGGTGCCCATATGCCCGAAATCATTTTCAAATGTTAATGTCACGTATTGATCTTTCGAATAAAAAAAAAATTTTGATTACAATTTAATTTTTTGTGTTATTTTTTACAATTTCAAGTTCTATCGGGCTTAAAAAAACACCCTATATATTACTAATCTTATTTCTGTAAATGTGTTTTCAACCTGGAAAAAATAATTTTCCACTTTTCTCCTTAAGTTAATTATCAAATCCGTTCATATCCACTTTTCACTACTAGTAAAAATGTGAGATGGTTGATAATATAAAATTAAAGGTACTTTAGAGAGAGCCAATTTAAAAATTCGGCATTTATAAACCTAGTAAAACTATTTCAATGAGGATAATACCTAATTGGTATTAAATACCATTTAATTGTACACTGATATACAGAGTTAATAAAAATCATAGAGCAATTGAGAAAACCAAAAATCACACACAACTCAAATTCGAAATTTTGTACATTCATAATAATTCCCCTTACTTTATATTTCATGTATAGGTAAAAGAAAGTAAAAAAAAATTATAAACAATGCCATCAAATATGTTATAATACAAAAAATGTTATTATGTTGTTTATCTTGCCATCTAAGAGATAAGATCTATTCCCAGATAGTGAAATTCCTAACATTACTATACTAAATATAATACTACAATAAATAAATCAGACCATACTTAAACTCATTTACTGAATACCAAAATAGATCAAGTTCATTACCACATTGTTTACAAATAAAAATAATAATTGATTTAATATGTACTCTTTTAGTATACATTAAATAAATATTTGTCTAAAGTATGTAACTTTAATTTGTGGGAAGTAATATTTATATTAAAATGTAAAACTGAGTAATTATTAAATTCATGACATGAACTGAATGAAAGATCATAATAGAGTTTTATCTCTTATAAAAAGAACATTTATAAATAAAAATAAAAAAATAGATGAAAAAGAAAATAACATCTAAAATGAATGAAAACAGGAAAACATCTCACAGGCCAAAATAATTAGTTTATTATTTTACAAATCACACTTATTTTGGGTTGAATCACATGACTGGCTAACCCATTCCAGGTTTTCAATCATACTTTAATTTTTTTTTAAATTTATTTATTGACATTTACAACTGTACATAAAATATGATAAGTAAATTTGTAATAAGAACATAATGGTATGTTATAGACATGTAGAGAAATTACCCATTGGTAGTACTCTAATACTTTAATTTAAACTTGGTATTGTTCAGCTTCCCATGCAATAGAAAGGATCCAAATGCCAGAGAATAGGTTTTTCCAATAAGATAAGAATAAAGCAGGCACCTGTGACCCATGCTTACTATTTAACTTCCAACAAACACTGAAACCAAAAAAAATGGGTATACAAGGAAAACAACAGTTCACCAGGAAAAAAATTTGCCACAGCACAGGGTTTCCAATCAATCAATCAATCAATGAATGGTCGGATTAAACTAATACTGGCATACACTTATATGAAATGGAACAGAACAATATCAAAGAAGAAATTAAATAAAGTCTCAATCAGGATGCTATGCTAATAAATGGCTCAGATAGATACAAATCATTCTTCCAAGAGTAAAGAATTACGCTAATCGATTTCTGAGGCCCAAAACCCATTATTCTAATAGTTCAAGGAGAATCCTTCAGCAGAGAACCTTTTGCAGACAGAGCAAAAATTGATCCTATTAGAGAATAAGATAGAGTTAAGATAGTGGACAAAAATTCAACTGGATGAAATACATGAGCTGAGAAATAAGCTCTTGTCATTAATACAATTTTTCCTAGCTAGATAGAACTAATTAGCATTTAAATGCTGAATATTAGCCATAAACAATGAAAAAATAGACATGCTATAAAATAAACCACTACCTGATACATACCCACTCCATAAATTCCTCCAAGACCCATCTCTTTAAGCTGTTCTCCTCGGAATACAGACATTTCCAGATTATATTCTTTGCTAACAGCTTCAATTTCCTAGAAAAGATTGTTATTTACATCGGTTCCTAATAATTTATAGGAAGTTATTAAATATGAAATACTTGTAAAAAATGCGAGACACCCATCATATTGCAAGGTTTGTCAACAATACAAGCTGTCATACGAACTCCATCTGCCACTGACTGAAGAAGATCGAAGTCCAACTCCTTACCATCAGAATCCACTATGATAAATTCAACCCTTACTTTCACCTTTTTCTGGGCCTTTGGAGATTTCATAGAAAATAACGGATATGAACGAGCAACAGCCGATGCAGAAGCTAGAGCATCAGTGTATGGACACACGATCTTAAACATGAAATGTAATCAACTTATTAAGAAATGAAAAATCCAGAACAATCAACTGTCAAATTATGACTTACAATTATTGTTTCTGATCTCCCAGAAGAAACATTCTTCACCACAGATGCAAGGGAGTGTGGACGAGCTGGTGCATTATGACGCGAGCACCGTGCAGGAAGGCTTGCGAGAGTTACACTATTCAGATACAGTGAAATAACAGAGTCACCAGTTCTTGGATGAAGTCCTTGACGTCCTTTCCTAAATACCTAAAAAAAATTGTTTCTTGTTTTTATTAGGTTTAAGATACTAATGTACTCCAACTAGGTAAAGAAACAGGGACGTGGGAAATTCAGCTATTGAGAACCTACTTTAAATTGTGATAATTGAGGTAAAACATTATTCAAAAAGGTCATTTCAATAGAAACTGCTTATAAAAGCCTCTATAGGTGGTTAGTTTTCCAAAAATATTTATGAAAAGGACTAATTTTGGGGCATATTCTCCAGACCTCATGTAAGTTGGGAAAATCTGGTCATAATTCTTAGGAAATTTTAGATTCTGCTCCACTCCAATAAGTTGTTGCAGCAACATCTCCAGACCCAAAAGTAGAGATTTATCAAATGCAGAAGTCAAAAGACTTGTTAAAGATCAATCGCCAAATCCTGGGATTTAGGGCCTAAAACAGTTCTTTGGCTGTATACAGGAGTAATTAGGAGTAGACCTATAGTTCTATAGGCTGCATAGTACAGAATGATCATTAACGTATATAGATGATATTAAACCGTATTTTTTAATACAAACCTAGGATACGTTATATTGTCATCTTCCATACTTTAATGATCCTCATCATTCTCCTAAGTTATTATACAATTTTAGATTAAATGTATAACACAGGTATTGCTAAATCCCAAGAAATAGCTGCAGTACACCCTCACTCAAGAGGCCCTATTCCCACCTCCTAGAAGTCACTACCAGGCAACGTACTCTTATAGTTGCAGCAGACAGAAGAGGGTTTAGGTATGACACATTTACGACCCAATGATAAATGGTTCAGCATGGAGAAGGTGCATAAAGACAGAAGTATACTCCTTGCTAAATGAGCCTGATGTAACAAGCGTCATGCTTAGTAGGCTACACTGGACAGGCCATGTCACAAGGATGAGACCCCTGAGAACCTGAAAAACACAATGACAAAGAAATGCATGGTACCTTGCTTAGAGTTCGGAATAGAAATACAGCTGCATTTCACTGGCTGAAACTGCTTGAGGAGGCCAGTACCCAACAATGAGTTATCTTATGGAGTAAGTGAAATTAAACTCAAATTAGGGAAGGGTCCTCCGATCTACAAACAATATTCCTCAATCCATTTGATCATCTGGTCAAAAACCGATGATCCCTAGCTGGATTCTTTGTTTCATGAATATCCACATAACCCCTGAGAAACATCCATTTGTGAATACCTTAAACAATCATGCAAACATCACCATACTCTTTCTTCAATTATCAATGAATGGTAATACGTCCTATAGGTGGGAATCTATATCTTAATACCTACCAACCAGAAGAAAAAATATGATTAATCCCTTTTTTAAAGTAGAGGAAATCTGCTAAAATTTAAGCCATAATAGATCTCTTTACATTCAATATTTCTCAAGATACACCTTCTCATAAACTAACATTTGTATCTAAATAACAAAAAAACCAACATTTTATGAACATATTTTGGCAAATATGGAAACTACATAACCCCTACCAAAATAATCATCATAATGAATAAAACTAGCTTCAACATTGGTGCTATTAGATATCTGTATGTCTAATAGTACCTGAGACATTATTTTTCAAAAACCAATTTTGTAATTGTTATTCAGATAACGAGAAATAAACATGTCTTTAATTTACTGGGACAAATGTATTCGAAACTGCTACATCTATAAAGATTATCATTATAAACAATTCTATGGTACATTTAACCAGCTTCAAGTTGATTGCTGAAACAAATCTGTAAGTTTAATGGTTCCTGACATACAGTTTTTCATAATCCAAAATTTTTTCCTACGAATATTGCTTAAAAGATTGTGAATTTATATCGGCAAATATCATGGAAACTATGGCACCTACAAAGATTATTTGGTAATAATCTATTAAATTAGTATGCATTAGAACTACATTATGATGTATTTAAGTAACCTCAATTTGAATCCTAATAGACATGTGTATATGTTTAAGGAAGATCATCATCATTATATAATAAGTCAGCAACTAAACACATCAGGCACCTGCCCTCTGTGGGCAAATCAATCAATTAATTGTAACCAGCTAATCAAAGTGGTGCTTTTGAAAAATAAGATAGACTTGAACTCAGGAAATTTTTTATGTGTTAATTAAAATTGCCATAACTGAGTAACTTTACACACCTGACCAGATGGAGGAAGGAAAAGGAAGATGGTGGACAAGGAGAGAAGAGAAGAGAGAAGATAAAACCTTCAATAACCACCATCTCATAAGAAAAGTAACCTTTGTATAACCTATATCATCCATTCATTATTTATAGTCTAAATTATTACTAACTGATCCTACTAATCATATTGTACACCCTTTTCGGCCTGACCCAATATAACCAACCTATTTTTGTTATAGGTTATCAATATTAGAGGCTTTCTTTTGTAAAATGCATAATTTATTTTATTGATTCAAAAATACAGTCCACAGCACTCATTTACCCACAATAGCGCAATCAGTTATAATGAATTATGATAATATCCCCCTAGACAGGGAATATCATAACTAAACAGTATATCTAATAGTTTTTCAAAAACCAAATTTGTTTTTACAAATTATGAAATATTAGGAATTTGTGAATTTATTTTGGTTATTTATCTCAGAAATTATTATTATTATTATTATTATTATTAAACATACTGATATCCGTGAGCACTCAAATTTAAATAATTTAAATTCAACACAAAGTCTCATGATATTTGCCAAAATCAATTGACAAAATATTGATTTTACTTTTATAATAAAAAAAATGTTGATTTATAAAAAAAAATCTACAGATGTCCATTGACACTCAAATTCAAGCTAGTTAAATCAGCCATAAAGTAGTTTATTTTTTTTCGTAACAGTAGCAGTTTCCAAGATAATCCCCAAAATATATTCATTAAATGTTAATTTCTTGTTAATAGGGAACAAAACTTGTGTTCTAAAAAATATATCTCGGGAAATTTATGACATACAGATGTCTAATAGTATACAAATTGAAGCCACTTAAATTCCTCATAATGTGGTTTATGATAATTATCTTCTTAGGAATAATAGTTTCCACAATATTCACTAAATATATTCACAAAATGTTGATTTCTGACATTTTGAAAAAAATATATATATATTTTTGCAAAACTATATCTCGAGATTTATTCAACATAAAAAAGCTACATTTTAGTAAATGTACTATTCTTTAAAAAAGGGTTCTTATATATTTTTTCATCTGGTAGGTAGCTTTGAATATAATAAGCATTCAATGAAAAATGAGAGAAATTTTAAAAATTTAACTGACCACCATTTTTTATTCAGGCAGACAGACGTATATATATTTGTTAGCTCATCTCAAAGGCATAACTGATTGAAATTAATTAGATGTTGTGTGATATTAGTCACATTTTTCTGACTTCCTGACTATTAGCTGAAAGATGTTCTTTTACTGTTCCGATAGAGATGTTATGAAGGCTTCTGCTTCCATCTTTACAAGTTACATGCAATAATACCTGAAATGATTTGTAGGAAGTCTTCCTCGCATCTTTTCATTTTAAGAACTCTCCTCTTTTTGTGAGCTTCATCAACAATGTTCCCATCTGCTTCTATGTGCATTCCTAGGTAGGAAAATATTGTCCAATGAATAGCATTTTTGAAAGGGTAAAGGACCCTTATCATCTCTATTGTTTCGAATGATTCTAATTAAACCTTCTAAATTAAATTAAACCTTCTTATTTATTTTACTCATTGAAAAAGAGAACAGAAAGTGATTGTGGCTAATAAAACTGTATCAAGAGAGATAAAGTTGTATGATCTGCTCTTAAAAATAATGAAAAAAAAAAGGAAACTTTACTGTCACCGGAGGATTTTCAATTTATATTGAATAATATCAACATTATAACTGAAAAACAAGACACATTTTGAATCTCTGGTAGTTTGCTAAAATTTTGATTCTATTCTTATGTAAAAAAAAAATGACTATCTCCCGGGTTTATGTTCGAATTCAGCTGTTGGAGTAAATGATTTATTCTGCTAAATCAGCCGTGTGTCAACTTTGTGAGTTCAGGAGCCATACTTGGGAAATCATCCAGCCTCTTTAAAGTGGAAACCCTTAATTGGTGAAAAACCTGTTAGCTGAGCATGATCTTGAACAAATCATCTGTTTACACAACCATTGTTTTAGATTTTTGGGGTTGGTTCATAGTTAATGCTTATAGGTTTGATTGATAGAAGCTCATAGATGGGATTTAGTTTTTTTATGATTAAATACACCTTCCACCATGACTACTCGTTCAGATAAAGGTGTTCTTGATAAAACTATCAAGAATGATAGTTCTATATGATAAAAATAATTATTCGAACGCCATCTTCATATGAAAAAGCCCCATTCAAATCAGCACCTGGTTTAGGCACTGATTTGACAAATGCTTAAAACTTCTGATTATACACTCGTCTCCATATAAGGATAAATATCATTTTATCTTTTCCAAAATTCTAATCCTTTTTAACTGACAAGGGGAGGCTACGCATGTAGGATCACCGATTTCAATGAAACTTTTTTGGGTGATACTAGGTTAAAAATATTAGACATGTGTCCCAGGGTTCTTGCCAAAATATTTACAGGTTTTATTTTTTGAAGAAACTTTTTTTCTCTCTAATGTCCTGCATTCACAAAATAAATTCACAACTCCTCACAATGTAATTCAAATTCAACGTAACTACAATATTCGGAAAGCTGAATTTCCTTTCTTCCAGTCCATATCAATATTATATCTCCAATTCTAATTTGTTTACGAAAATATAGTTTGTACCATTTCATACAGTTTAGAATGTTCTAAGCCCCTTATAAGTTTCGTGCAGATTAGTGGCATTGTCTTGAAGTTATTGCATTTTTTGTAATTTCTGAAAAAAAAATTAAGGGCAAAAATTTTGAATAAAAATCTTTTATTTTTCTATTTCAATCAAAGTTTGTAATTAAGGGTTTTTGGAGGTATGAAAATTGAATATCAACTTTGTTTCTCCATAAAAAAAATATATGGAGAAATAATAACTTCAAAAATAAAGCCCAAAAACTTATAATTTTTGATCTAAATCACAATTGGTATTTAAGGGTTTCAAAAGACGCTAAAAACAAATATGACTGATTTTTCCTAAACAGAAGTTTTTTGGTCTACTTTACTGGAGCAACTTTTTTTTTTTTTTTTAATTTTTACACACTTAAATTCATTTATTACAATCAACAATCTTCATTCTGGGACACTTGGTCCCCTAAGAATAACAACCAGGAACAGTTTTAGCAACTTTTGTTGCAGTCTGGCTACATTGACTTTTGAACATAATTATATGGATCTATCACAAATTTAAATATGAACAAAAATATAAATTTATCAATGCTTATAATGTTTTCTATTATTTACAAGTTCACAGAAGTTTGAAAGTCTAGTAGATGGATATATAGTCAGTCAATGTTTGAATGAAGTTAAGGAGGAAGCTTTACAGATGGATATGGGTAAGGAGTACCAAAATGAGGTAGCTCGGACAGGAAAAGATTTTTAAAATGAGGCAGTTCTGTAGGTAGGGATGTAGAAATCGGTTGGTTGGGATCTTGCGTTTAATAGGTGAATGGAAAAATGTAGTGTAAGGAGGTCAATGATATAGGTAGGTTTTTTGGTTATTAGGGTTTGTAATATAAATGTCCCAAGGAGGTATTGTCTCCGGATACTGGGATAAAGCCAGCTTTGCTCGGAATAGTAATGTGGGATATGGGAACGCCTAGGAATACCAAAAATGTATCTTATAAAGCATTATTTAGTTTTATAAAGATTTATTGGTATATAATAACCATTAAATGGATGCGGAGCAAAGGTGGAATGCGATAATATAAAAAAAATCTCACATTATGAACATTTTTTTTGTCTCCTACGGGACACATTTCTAATATTTTTTGACCTACTATCACCAAAAATATCATTGAAATCTGTGATCCTACATGCATAGTCTCCCATTGTGAGTCCTTAATTTAACTTCTTTTTTTCATAATCTATTGAAAGTTCAAAGAAATAATGTATTTGAAAAAACAATACATACTTTTTAACATACAATACAATATAGGTTTATGAAAACACACTGTTGAAACTCTAATTTCTAATCATAGCACGCATCAATCACCAAATAAATCATGTTTATTAAAATCCAAATAATCAATTCAACTATCCATACTTCTAACAATTAAATACCCTGGGGCTATCATCTCAACACTCATATTGAAATATTATTCCTTATGTCAAAATATATTCATTAAAATAACTAACATTTAATACAAAGGTCCAGAAATAATTACAAATGATTTATTAATTTTAATATTACTAACAGTTATGAGGTATCAAAATAGTAAATGCAGGGATCAAGGACCAGTGACCATTCACATATATTTACTTAATACTTACCTCCTGAGACACTCTTGGTTCCAACTTATGCTGAACTTGACTATACTCAATTTTATCAAGATTAACTGCCTGTCCAACAATCAAAACAGGCTGGTTTTTAGGATCACTAGGTGGAGAGTCGGATGAAAAAATTAAGTCAACTTGGCAATGCCCGTTGTTGGACTCCATTGGCTTTATTTCAATACACTCCAAAGACAATCACGCTCAGATATCTAAAGCAAAATATTTCATTAATAACAATAAATCTTAATACATATAATCTTTTCATTTACTTGAGGTTAGTTATTATTGTTTAAATAAAATAAATTGTATCCAAGTTAAGTCTCAAAACACTCTTCTTCTTTATTTCTTCAAATCCAATGTTTCAGTCAATTTGTCCATCATAAATTTATTGGCCAAAACGTTGGACATTTGAAGAAACATAGAGAGTTTTGAAACTTACCTTGGATACAATTTACTTTATTTAGACAATAAATCTTTGTTACTGCAGGAGATTTTGTTTTGTGCAGTTATGAGTATCAAAAGTGTATATTTGTGAATCTTCTAGCAGCTAGTTATTTTTTAAAATAATTATCATTGATATATCCATACTGAATACCCTAAAAAAGTGGAAAATGTGAACCAAGCTACAAGATAAATAATGTAATTGTAAAATATTTGATAATTAGCATAGAAGTAAAATATCATTCAGTGTATATTTTATACGTTGTAAAGTGCAGTAGTATACAATAAGGTCCAGCTAAAATCAGATTAATTTTTTTTTTCATTACTAAAACAATTAGATAAGTTGAAATGTCTACTATAAAAATTCACACAAAACCTTTTTGTATACATTTAGCAACCAATTCATAGGTTCCAAGAAAAACGTATTTGAATAAATTTATTCACCCCTGGGATGGTGTTTAAAGAAAACTAAATAAGAGATTCAATTGAATTCCAAAAAAGTTAGCACAGAAGATTCATTTATAAAAAAAAACTGTTGAAGATAAAAGAATATAGAAGTATAAATATTTTTAGCCACATCAGCTCGTCAAAATAATTTGAATTGTGTACTCACATTATAGCTGTTCGCTGAATATATTTTATCTAAATTGTCATTTAAGAAATTTAAGAGCTTTATTTTATTTTTTTGAAAATCACAAAAAGTGGAATAGCTTCAACATAGAGTAAAATTACGAGTGCTTTAGGATCCCATAAACTACATAAAATGGCTTGGCTTGGCAATTTTTGTTTTGCGATTTAGGTTTAAGTTAAATAATAAGTTAAATATTATACAAGTAGTTAAGTGGTGGTCAGGGGTCATTGCAATTGCACCTCAGAAACGGAGAAAAAAATATTTTACATAATTTTTGAATTTTTTATATTGTCGTATACCGCCTTTTCTCTGCATGTATTTAATGGTTATTATATATCAATCAATTTATTTTTTCATGTAGAATAAGGAAAAGGATTGTTGGTAAAATTAAGGGATTTAAATGCATTTAAAAAATAAATACCAAACATTGCTAATAGAAAGTAGATCATAAAAAAGGTTTTTAGGAACATTGAAGTCATATTCGTTTGTTGTCTGATGAAACCCTTAAGTATTAATTTTCATATAAATTAAAAAAATTTTGGGCTTTATTTTTGGAGTATATATATTTTTTTCTGCTGATGTCCAGTGTTCATGAAATAAATTATTTCATTACATAGTTCCTCACATGTTATTCAAATCCAACAAAAAGTAAAACTGCTAGAAAGCTGAAATTTATCTCCGGTAAAATATTTAACCTGGCTGGTTCAAACAAAATATATTTAGCAGATACCTGTGATATAGGTACACTGTTCAAACAATTCAGACCTAATCACAGTGGGGTATTTGACCCGACACATTTTTTTGGAAAATATAGTACTTTTCCAACAACCAACACGTATTTTATATTGGAAACTAATTCAATGGGAGAGAGAGAGAAAGAAATTTATTCATTCATGCTGCCCAAATACATCTGGTTGCCACATTACACAGCATACTGATCAATCCGTGATCGGACATATATAAATTACATATTTTTATATGATATAATATAATAGAAAGATAACACTTTATTTTTTTTTTTTCCTGCAGTATTCTTTTACAATTAATATCAATCTACAAACTAAATACAAGCTTTTCCATTTATTCCATTTTTTCTTTCCCTTCTATTTTACAATCTGGATAACTCCCCTACTCATTAATTTCCATCCATGTGGTGGTGGATGATTCCCAGGGAGTCAAGTATTATATTCTCTGTCATCCTAGCCACGTCCTGGACATCGACCCCAAGCTCCTCCAAGAAGCTCCTAGTTGTGCTGGGAATCGTTCCACGGGCTCCGAACCAGAGGCCTCTCACGTTGAAGTCTTGTTCTCCGAAGCCCTCATGGAACTTCTCCTTGAGGAAAGGGATACATTTATCGTAGATTTTCTTTTCCCTATCTATCTTATTTGCCTGGTCAAGGTCGTTATTTTCATATCTCACGGTGGGATCCAGAATGATTGCCGACTTCCCCTTCTTAGGAAAAGCAACTATATCCGCATATCTTGTGGATTCATCCGTATCTACACAGTAGACCTCGTCAAAGCAGGGAAAATCTCTTTCTTTTAGGAGCTTCATTAACTCGTATTTCACTCTATGATGTCGGCGTGTTATGAGGAGGGAGTTGTTGGGGCATTTCCCCAGCACATGTGCTGGTGTTTCCGGCTCTCTGTTGCATTTGTGACAGAGGGACCCAACTTCTCTATCCTGTCCGCTGACACCTGGGACTCCTCGTAGGGGTGCATAATTTATATTAAATTTCAGGGCATTGGACCATTCAGAGCCCATAAGTATTTGTTTATCGTATATAAACTTATTTGCTCTTGGGGTCTCTTTGAAATGGCGTACTCCAATGCCCTGCCACCTGCAATTAAACAACAGGAACACCAGAAAATGTTTTAGAAAAGTTAGTATGGAACTATTTCAAATGCGCACAACCGGAAGTTCATTTTATTAAAAAAAAAAAACTGCAATTTTCGCTCATTTTTCATTCAGTACTCTGTATCTTGTAAATTACCAACTGCACAAACAAAAGTATTAAGACTTTAAGTAGACTAAATTTGTTAAACTTTGAGTCTTAATAGAACTCTTTATGTTAAATATTTTTCGAGATAGTTTTTCAAACATCAATAATTTTTTTTTCTAAATAACGATAAACACCATTGCAATGTTTCAACATCAAGCATAGTCCCCATGTTTTCATTTGATGGTTGTAATATATTTTTTATTTACTCAATTTTCAGATTGAAAATGATGTTTGATATACATATTAACAATATTTTTAATAAAGACTTAGCTGAAGCTCATAATTTATTATTTGAAGGCAACAATTTATTTCCGAATGAAGAAGAAAACTCTAATGTGGATAGTTTTACCAATAACAGAGAGGCTTATGAAATAAAAGGAGAAGATGAAGGTATGCATGACTAAGAAAAACTAGAAGTGAGGGAGCCATTCCAAAACAGAATCTACGAAGATGGAACATTCTGAAATTAGTTGAGTCAATGGAGAGAACAGCTTCACACTCCTCAGGAAGAAGAATAGTCAAACAAAACTTGCTAACGATACTGTTCCATGTTGTCTGTCTTTGAGGAGCCTTAAATGAGAACAATTAGAAAAATTCAACAAGCAGTTATACTTAAATATCTATCATCTTTGATGAATGTGGATTAAAAGAAATTATTAAATTCTGTTATAGCCAACAATTAAGAGAATAATAATGACTAAAAGAACAATATGAACACCCAAAAATGGACGAGTTACACCTATTATCAAATAGAGTATTTAAGTATAACTGCTTGTTGAATTTTTCTAATTGTTCTCATTTAAGGCTCCTCAAAAACAGACAACATGGAACAGTATCGTTAGCAAGTTTTGTTTGACTATTCTTCTTCCTGAGGAGTGTGAAGCTGTTCTCTCCATTGACTCGACTAATTTCAGAATGTTCCATCTTCGTAGATTCTGTTTTGGAATGCCTCCCTCACTTCTAGTTCTAGTAGAGAATAAAGCAAGACTGACAAAGTATTATTGTCAATAGAAAACATCTTTGTTTTTCTCACTGTGTACTTATAACTCAAAAAGGGTGTAACAAATGAATTTTCATAAAAATACTTCATTTATTTCATAAACAATGATTAAAAAAATGTATCGATAATTATTTTATTATTTTACTGTTCATGATTTTGTAATTTAATTTATACAATTTCCTTAATTAGATTTATTATAAGCATGTATTTTACTACATATATTCTATTTTAACTGATATTAACAAATAAATATTTCAAAAAAAATTGTTGGTGTTTAAAAAACTTTATCTCAGAAAATACGGAAGTTAAAGAGTTCTATTAGGGCCCAAAGCTTTTTAAATGTACTATAAAGTAGGTTATAATGATTATCTTCTACAGAATGATAATTTTCAGAATATTTGCCAAAATAAATTCAAAACATTTTTGTTTATCACTATTTAGAAAAAAAATATATAGGTTTTGGAAAAACTGTATCTCAGGAATTAATGAATATAAAAACTCTATTAAAGCTAAAATTGAAGTTTGTTTAATGAGCCATTAAGTAGTTTATGATGACATTTCATTTACTTATAATACTTTAGGAGTTATTGGCTATAAACCTAAAAATATACAGTGGCCTCTCTGAAAAATCTGACACCCCCAGAGAGTGGTGAACACAGTTTTCGGACATTGTGCACAGGGTGGCCAAAGCCCTACATAACAAAAAATGAACAAATACTGTTTACCTGTTCAAGAAGTTTTTTTTTCTCTAAGAAATGGTGGTAAAACAGAGTTCCTTGGGCTGACCTATGTCCTTGGAGCCAAATCCAAAATAAAATTGGCCTAATGATCCTAAATGCTGTGGACATTAGAGGGAAGATTTTATTTAACCTTGGCTGTTGTCAATGATGATAAAAAATATTACCTATCTGTCTTTAAGATTTAGTGTTATAATTTATTATTGAGGATTTTGTTTGCACTGTGGTTTCTTTATTTTCTAAATATACAAAATATTTCAGGATAATTGGGACACAAAACTTTTATAAGCCCAACAAGGGTACTACAAACTTTTTCTTAGCCCAACAAGGGTGCCATGGCAAAAATGCTTAGGGATCGCACCCCTGGAGCACAACATAGTTGCTGTAGTTATTTATCCATTTCAAAAGACATTTCTAATGTTTCATTCAGCCAAATTAAAAAAAAAAATCCTATATAGATTTTCTATTGTTCAAATATAGGTACTGGCAAATATAAAAACAAAATATTTCTTTAACATCTACTTTGATGTGGAAGATTTTAAAGCACAAGCTAAGTGGTACTTTTTGGTCACCACACATGGCAAAGGCTTCTGTGACAGAGTTGGGATACCATAGAGGCTGGCAGCTCGTGCCAGATTACAAAGAACCAATGAAAACTAAATCCAAATCCTGCTACAACTATTAGAGTGGCCAGTAGAAAACATTAACAACTTTAAAACTACCCAAAAATATAAAAGGACTTTCCTCATCTGCCAAAAAAACACAGTTAAATCATAATGTTTTTTGAAAAATCTTTTTGATACAGCATTACCTATCAAGAGAACATAGCAATAACAACAGTATAAAAAATATAGGAGTAAAACTTTTCAATGGAATCAAAAGCTAGTGAAAAGGAAGTGTCAAAATCTTCTGATGAATTTCTCGTCAGATATATCTCCTGACTGATTATTAGAATGTTAGATTTGTCTAAGTTATATTTATTTTCATGGAAATTTTGATAATATCATTGCTGTAATAGTTAATATAAACAAAGAATTAAACTAATAGAAATAGAGTTTTAATCATTTATTTTTCAACATGAAACTGTTCCCATCCCAAATTTATATTTTGTTCTGTGATTTACAATAATAATACCTATTGAAGGAATAAATCTCAAATTTTAGAAATAAATACTTTTTAAGACAAATTAAATTAAAATGTTTAATTAAGTTCATAGAACTGTTGTTTAATCCTAACCCATATAGTGTCGCATATCATATGTTAGACATGGAATACTCTGTAAAATGACACCTATACCAGATCTCTGGCTAAATTAGTAACTTATCTGTAGCAATTTCAAAACTTGTCCTTCCCTGTTTTTGAGCCTAATTATGATAATACCATTGAAAGATTATTGGAATAATATCATAAAGATCTGTTAATCACCTGTAATGTTAAGGACTAGATATAAAATCCAATAGGGAAAGGAAAATTTTAAAAAAACAAACAGAAAATTATAATATAACTATAGGCAGGCTTCAACTTACAGAGGGACATTTTAACAAACATAAAATACTTTTACACAACCTTACGACTTAAAAGATGAAAATTAAATTACTAAATACACGTGGATAATAAATGTTCATGAAAAAAAAAAAAGACATTGGTAACCCCCTTGTATCAGATAATGAGAACAAGGATTATGTTAATTTTACCCTTGGTGATGTATAGTTAATACATATTAATATTGAAAACTCCAGTTACTCACCAGGAATAACTGTGATCTGAAAGTCAGGATAATAACTAATAACTAATAGGATGCTGTGGGTGTGTTATGTTGACAGGGAGGTTACGATCAGCTGGCGTAAACACCAGAGAGATCGTGAATTAAAACAAACTAGAAACAGAACAGATTAAACTTGCTAAAGAAACAAAGAGGTATCTACAACTCACGCGTTGGCCTACAGAGAAAAAAAAAACACCTGATTCTCTTGATAAAGCTTTTCCATCATCCAAATATATCCTTTTCTTAATTTTTTCTACATCTTCTTTCTCTTGTTGTTATGCCATTACTAGCATCGAGGAGCCTGTATCCAGCGAATCCACTCCTCTCAATCCCTGCTTAACCGCTTCTGATATTGTTTGGTAGTTAAAGATGGTTATGTCTGTATTTAATCCAGAATTTCCATAGATGATCGGATACAGTATAGCTAATCTTGTAAGGAGACGATCAAGATAAACTCATAGATATCTTGATTCTTCATTGGCTAGATTCTAAAGTATGGTTCCCTGGTGGTAATAATTTGAATATTTCATCCTGAAGTAGTTTTTTATTCTGAGGTTTGTAAACTAATGCGTGACGACTGTAGGTAGATATGAGTGTAATCAAACTCATACCGTCTCAATATTTACCATGTTAGGAATAGTATTTTTGGTGAAGGTAATATTATTTATAATTATTAAGGCTACACCACCGGAATTAGTCGAGCAATCTCTATCATTGCGTAAGATTTTGTAACTTGGGATTTTAATTTTGATGTTTTGGGATAAATTTGTTTCAGTTATGCAGGCTATATCGATGAAATTTGATTCGAGGACATATTATTATAGGATTGATTAGAGGACAAATGCTGAGAGCATTCCAGTTTAAAATTTCTTAGTTCGCAAGCCATGGATAAAAACTAATATTCGAGAATTAATAGGATAATACGTGTTTTGGAATAAAGCGCAGTTGGTCAGCAGAGAAGTAGTACCCGTAGATGAGCTATTGTTTATATTAAGGTCCATTTTTCATTAGTAAAGAAGAGAGCAATTGTAGCGACACCGCTGTTTGCTGGTCTATACTGTAACTACTACAGCCGTTACGATTCGACATGGTGGACCTAGCTGCCGCAACACGAACTACTACAAACATTGTTCTTGCATATATGTATTATTTCTTGAATATATTTTAATGTCACACGTGTATCAATTATATAATATTGTCATATGACATAATATTCATAAATGTATTATTTTAATTAATAAAGATTACAATAAAATCTTCTGATCGACTAAAAGCGAACGTATTACAAGTAACATGGAAAACCACAGTGCGAACTTCCGCTTCAGGGTTTTTCCTTACTTAGGACGC
Source organism: Halyomorpha halys (assembly GCF_000696795.3). NCBI lineage: Eukaryota > Metazoa > Arthropoda > Insecta > Hemiptera > Pentatomidae > Halyomorpha > Halyomorpha halys. The sequence continues at coordinate 913,933 of NW_027107790.1, read as the reverse complement.
AGTGTGTGTCGATATATATAATGGATCAATACATTCTAGTACTATTTTTAGACATGTATACTTGTCTTTTAATTCAATCTGATTTCTCTGGATCTCTCCTCCACCCAAAACCTTGTTTCCTTTAGTAAGTACCTACGGCTCGTACCTGCCATGACTTGCATGCCCCTTCGCGACTGCAGACTCGTATCCTGCATAACGAAGTTTCCATCCATCTCCTTACCACCTACCTAACCTATATTAAAACGCATTGTCGTGGCCTTCTAGTATAGAGTACATCACATATTCAATTGGAGTCAGAACAATCTAACGCACCCACCTTGACACTACTAACGTAGACAAATGTGTCATAATTTGAGATAAATAAGGTTTAATAGCTTCGATAATAATTCTAATTATAGATGACAATAAATGGGTTGATAGCAGAATTTTTGTGTTATTGCTGGTTAACTGGGTTGAAAATGGTCCAATGCATAATGCATTTAAGTTTTTAAGTAAAATTCTGTAATTCGTAGCGTTGTGTAAGAATATGGGTGATATTTTTATGGAATTGGGTTTAAAATTCGGATTATTATTATTGCTAGTACTTGCTGTTACTGTTGTAAGCTTACCAGATGAAATGTCAATTTCAGATAGTAGATTAAATTTGTTACTTACTTTTACTTTTAGAGGAGTGAGTTCCTGATGATACTTTCTCGATTGATGTGAGTCGATGGATTAGTAGATTTTTCTTCGAATTGACTTCCTCCTTATTTTAGTCAACATAGGTTGTATCTTGGAGGTTTCTGCGGGGGTTAATTAATTCCTATTGGCTTCATTCCTAGGGGTTAATTCCTAATTAAACCGGGCGAACGAGTCAATTTATCACCTGATTGCATTAATTAACCCGAGAGACAGAAAAAAAAAACATAAAAATAAAGTAAACAATCAATAATAGAATAAAGAAATAAAATTCAGAGGTAAACTGAAGTCTCGGACTCAGTTTTGCCACAGGGCTAGGGCTTGACAAAATAATCATTATATATTTTATAACTAGATAACAATTAATAATTAGAAGCTTGAAGTCAGAAGGAAATGTTGGACTCAAGGAGGATAATAAGAAAAAAAAATATCGTCCACATTCAAATGGTCGATCATTCTTAAAAATGTATAAAACTGAAGTAGTACCAAAATCGGAAAATGACCCATATAAAAAGTTTATGTATAGAGTTTGAATTTTAAAGTGAATTGATAGTCAACTCTTTTCTCAAATCTATTAGTAACAAGGGATTCGAACGAGGGACTTTTAATTTTACAGTAAGCCGCTCTACCGTTTATCTATCCATTAGTATACCGCCCTGCAATATTCCAAATTTAGGCTGTGCGTAAGTGCAGTCAAAGTAATAAAGAAAATTAAGACCACATCCGATCTACATGTTAGTCTCAACTGCTACGACTAGAAAAGATTAGACCATGTAGCTAAACAGGAGCCGTAATATCTGGTATTCAACTTAATATGGAGACTTCATACAAAGCACAACATGTACACAGAATTTACATTATTTATTTTCATGTAGAGGCAACAACAAGAGAGCTGATTTAGGAAAAAAATAAAAGAGAACTAGACTCTGTAATATTAAATAGAACTATGGCAGATAGAGTGAATTAGACGAGTGGGGGTAGTGAACGGCGAAGCGAGGGGAGGCATAGGAGAGGGAGAAAGGAAAGCTCTGCTCCTCTATCTGTATCTATCTTGAAGCTAGGAGTAGGTTTAATGGAGGGGGTTAGCAGCCAGGTGAGTGAAGCCTAAAAGGTGAACCTTATGAACAACGTGAGGAGGAATAAGGGCAATCATAACAGTATCTTCTGCTTTTACGTTGTAGTTGTCACAAAAACGTTTTGATGAAAGCATGACTGTATTGAGATCGTTTTTTTAATTGTTGATTAAACATATTATTAAAAATAGGATTTACTAAATTTTAACCTTAGCTCATATTTCCGATTGAATGAACGGTTTTCTACATACTTATATTAATTGAGGAAATTTCTATTTACCTCAATGTAAACCTGGGCATCGAGGGCGTGGTCTACTCGCCGTTTTTTGCTTCACTTACCTTTTGAAGAAGAGTATAGTATGATACCCTCTCTCTCTCCCCCCCCCTGGTATCTGTAGTTTGTTTCCCTGACGGGTTAGGCACTGAAATTCATTGATGAGTTTTTCATTGTGATCAGAATTAAGTCATGTTATCAAATCTCAAAGAAAAACTACATAACGTGCAGGAAGGAATCGTTTACAGGTTTCGTGTTTGATGCAGTTCTTTTTTTCTGTTGGTTGAGGTTTTAGATTTGTATTTATTGCTTAGTTGTATAATCGCTAAAATTGTTACTTTTTACAAATTAAGTAGAGTATAATTACTAAACATTATACTGTTTGTATGTTATTGGAAGAAAATTTATATATTTAAGTAATCCAAAAATTGATTTAAATTTGACTTCTTTTGGTGATTTTGTAGTTTTAAAGTTATGTGTATAGGCGTTTAAATACTTTAATTTTATCTTCACCTATTGATTGACATGCAATAACAGAAAATAACACAAATAAGTTGAAAAAACATATATATATATATATATATATATAAATGGAATATGGGCTGCATTAACTATTAATTGTGAAGTATTCAAAAAGTGTCTTACTATTTACAATTTTTTCTGGATTCTTTTAGAAACAAAATCCTTCACAAAACTAGAGTCTATGGGAAAAATCTTAAAAAGAAAAAATTAATTAAAAACTAATTTTCCAAAAGAAATAGTTCAGTCCTGAGACTTTCCTTGGATGATCTGTGATTACTTATATTTATTTTTGATACTTACAATCTGTATCAGTATTGAAAATCCTATAATCAACATCTAACATCAATATTCCCATGGGAGTGTAATGTATTTGTTTAACACTTTTTGAATCTACCTATTTGATTACAATATTTAATTTTTAAAGTATCGTTTTTGTATAACTGATACATATTCAATTTACAGCCTAAGCAGAGATGATACATCATTTTTGACCCATCAAAGAGAATACTTGGCTGGAGCTCACCTTCTTTCCAAATATCAACATGATTGGCAAGGTATCCATGCTCTTTCAGAGCAAAATGCGGCACAGGCCAAAGTAAGAATTTTTTTCTTTATTGGTTTTTTATTATATATTTATTATGTGTCTTTACTGGCCATATGAAATTATATGTATATATATATTTAGCTGTCTATTAATATGAGTCTAAGTTAAGTCAGCTTACCAATTAGAGGTCTCTGAAGACCACCCCTGTACTCTCGCCTCTCTCAATGTTTTTATGAAGACTCCTTGCCAATTGTAGATATATTTCTACCTTACATCACCTGCAGATTAGCCCTTTCTCATTGCATGAACAATCGTATTTATCTTCTGATAAATGGATGAGACATGGTAACAATCTATTAACTTATTATCATTAGACTGCCCTGAGGAGACACCTGAACAGTTATCCGAATTTATATCTCACACAGCAGTTTTAGCCATTATTATAACCTTTATTGTAATTAATGTCAGCTATGACCAGCATTCTTAGGTTATACTATCGGCGTGACATCCTTAGGTGGGATAGAAGAGTTATGAAGAGTAAATGAAATATTTAAAGTTATTTGTGTTGTAAGAGTGGTGTTGAGTATAAGAGATTGAAATACAATAAAAAATGGTGAAAAACAAAATAAAATGCAGAATATAGAATAAATTGGGTGAATTATGTTTAGTTCAAACTGATTTTGACTCGGGCTGGCCATAAGACGAACAGGATGAACTGTACAGCAGTTTGGTACAGTAATAATAAGTAAGGCATGGATACGTGAAAAGAAAGCATACTTGCTATAAGAACCGAAGTTGGCCCGGGGCTTGGTAGTAACAGACAGATCGAAGAATATAGCTGTATGTTTTTGATGTTTCTTATCGATGCTCTGTAATATTTTAATTTGTTGAAAACAGAATAATAGGATTTTGAAGTAGTCTTAAAGATGTTGAACCGACTCATGTACGTGAATGTTTATATCAAAGTATGTCATTTTTTTTTTTATGCTAATTTATTATTAAAGATTAGCCTTCATCATCATTTATATTTTCTCTGTCAATTATAGTAGAGTCTATTAATTGTTTACATCATTATTATTTATGGCTAACATTTATTAATATATAATTAATATCAAAGTATGTCATTTTCTTCTTTCTAAATTTATTATTGAAGTTAGACTCAATCATCATTTTTATTTCATCCATTATCTCTCTCTTCTTCATCAATTAAGATGCTCATGATTCTATTGTAATTAAAATTGTACGTATGATCAAATGGTCTTGAATGATTTTGAGGAGTGCCGTTTGGAGGAACCAGAATGAAAACCATACTGGAAGGGATTTAGAAGATTTTATCACTCAAGGTAATCGATGAATTGAGAAAGAATGAAATACACTAGGACCGGAGGGGTTCAGGAACTGTTATTTTAAGTTATTTGTGTATGATAAAGGAAAGATGAATTTTGAAGAGAATGGTTTTAAATGTGTTAAATTAAATCTTGTAATAGAAGAAATGAACTTTTCAAAAAAACGTTTTGGAAAGTTCTTATCACTAAATATTTATACTATTAGTTAAACCTCTCTTACAAAGTAAGAAATGGAAGAAATTTGTTGAAATATTTTGTAGTAAGTACACGGAATATTGACTCATATCAGATCTGATAATTTAATTTATGTTAGTTTGGATTTTCTAACATATTTTCTTTTTCATTTAATAAAAAAAATCGTTTTTTGGCGATGATCTCTGAATGTTCTTCAATATAAAACAGTTTCTGATATCAATTGGTTAACTACATAACTTTGTTAATGACAAAATGGCATTATGTAAAGTGGGAACTCCCTGTAATATAAGTACCATCCATAAATATGGAAAAGAATCTGCACCCTTGTAACCGTTTGTTATGTACTTGATTATGGATAACAATTGTATAATTTAATATAAATTGTATTTCACTGTTTCATTCCCAATAATTTCTTGTTTATGCTGACATTTCAAACAAAAACTTTGTGAAGTTATCTCTGTTAGACCATATCTATTATACCATAACTCTGGAACTAAACAGAAATGCTTCTATCTAAAAATAAAACATCTTATGGTGAATCAAGGAGGCTGTTTCTGGAATTAAGTCAATTAGCTGTGAGGGAGGTTTTCCAACTTGAAAGAATCAATGAAAAGAAAACTGCTGGTACAACTACCCCTTCAACAAATGGGAACATTTTGCTTAAAGTGGAAATTTTTTTATTATAATGTATTAATAAATGATTATTAAATATATTACTAAGGTTATAAGAATATTGTTTCCATTTTTAGTCAATTATTTCATTTCAACTTAATTATAAAATAAATAGAGTAGACAAATTACAATGCTTTGAGTACTAACAGAAGTCATTTTTTAATTTCATCCTTCATTTCAGGGGACTATGAACTCTTATAACACATGTTGGTTTTGTTGATCAATTAGATTGAGGGTTGTTTATAGCTGAGAAAGTTAGAGTGTCAACTTTGACTGCCTCATGATTACATGTGGTGCTGGTTTAAATCTGGCCTGGGGGTTGACATTTATTTCTGAGGCAGTCCCACAAAATGAAAACTTGACCACCTTTCATGTTTAAAATAGGGTATAGGGTTACTCTGTACATAACCCGCCTGTGTGTTAGAAATGTCCATGAAGGGAATCATAAAAAGAAAAAAAAAGATCAATTAGATTACATTTTCTGTAATGTTATATAATTTTTAGTATATATTTGTGTTAATAAAGAGAATAAATTGTTTTTGTTTGTTATAGACTATTGACATACAAATAGAAGAAGTTAATAGATGCATCAAGCATCATTGGCATGTAGTCAAGAAATTTTCCAGTGATGTCGGAGATTTAAACATTATTTTGACTCACACTGAAAAAGCCCTCAATGAAATTGGTAAAGCTATATATTTTAATAGTTATATACTAAATATACGTTTAGAGGAGAAGATAGTCAGGGGGTTTGGTCAGCAGAAAAACACAAATAAACGAAAGAATTATTTATTTGTGCTAAATTTGGCATAAATAATTCAAAAAAATTATTTTTGTCTATTTGTGTTTTACTTGTTAATATGTTGAGAATTTGATGTCTTTTGTAGCTGAGGAAAGAATTAAACCCATTGATTATTATCTGAAAACAATATTGAGGCTTTATTTGGAAATCATTGTTAAATTGTTAATTATATTTATCAAACAAACAACATATAATGATTTGTAGAAATATTTTCATTAAAATTAATGCAACTTGTAGTGGATCATTCCATCTCTCAATATTGTTTCCTCAACTATCCATGAGCTCCTTTGATTATTTTATTTAGTCTTTTTTTTTTTTTTTTTATGATGCCTTTAGTTTTGTGCCAATTTGGGCTTTAAGAATTTATATTAATTCAATTATGTTTTAAATGATTTTTGTATTTTCTAAATAACTAACATTAGTATTGATTAGTTGAAAAAAAAAATCTTGTTTGTATGGCCCAGGATAAGAAACAAATCAGTTGGTGAATAATATTGTATCAGTGCTGATTATCCTACAAAGTATACTCTCAATATATTTGATCTGGAGATAACAGAACTGCTGAGAATGGAAATTCATTTTTTGAAGAAGTCCTTATCCAATTAAATTAGAAAATTATATTATGGTTAAACTTTAAAAATGTTTTCAAGATATAAATATTCTTTGTTGTAGAAAAAAAAAATATATATAATTTTTTAAATAGTTTTAATATAAAAATCTAAGTCTAAACGAATCACTAATATGAAAACCAGAAATTTATTTTGAAGTAATAAAACTTTTAATTTTTAAGCATCCCTTATAATAAAATTTTCAATCTATTTAAAGAGGCATATTCTTTGTCTATTTTTTTTTAAATTGCTTATGGGCTGTATTAAATATTTATCAGGTTATCCTTATCAGAATGATTAGATAAAGTAACTGGGAATTACATGTGAGCCAATACACCTTAGTGCCTGTATCATGTCAAAAAAACTAAAATAAATGGTACTACATGAATGGATGTAGGCCATTTTATTAGTTGGTTGAAAGATGAAATGGTCAGTATATTCTTTTTAAATATTTAATTCAGCTATTATTGATGGTATCTTTCTAACTTAACTCCAGAAGCCCTGCCAATCAAATCTCCATCCTGAAATTTCCAAGAAATCTAGCACTTCTTTACATCTCCATTAGTTGCATTACGAAAAGATCAGAAATGAAGTAATGTCTATTTACTCTTTTCTTCAGAATACCAAATCCATCCTTTGTTGTAGCAACAGTTTTTCTTTCAAATGGATTGCAGATAATAAGTTGCATTGACTGAAAGGAACACTTTATTATAAAAGGGGTCGTAAGGTGTATTGACTAAAAGGAACACTTTATTGTAAAAGGAGACCAACCCAACTGTATTGGTTTACTAAACATAGCTAACTAAATCTATTGAGACAATTTTTTTTAACTTATGATATAGTTACAGTATAATATAGATTTATTTCAATAAATCTAAAGTACATAGTATGTATAATATAAAAATTATATATAAATAAAGTAGTATTATTCAAGTATGTTCGTAAAGTTTTATTCGTTATGCGTTCGGTAATTAGGTTTGAGGTTGTCAAAGGAGAAATCCCATTTTTTTCTGGAGGAAATAATTTTTTAAGACACCTTGTATCCTAACAAGGGGTCAAACCAGATCTAGCCAAGGAAAAAGCCATTGTGCATGTAAATCCACCTGCTAACCAAAAGGTACTTAACAGCTTTCTCAGGATTATAAATTATTGTCATGAATTTCATTCTTGACAATAATTCTAGCATTCCCAGACTTTCAAAATTAATTTATATTGGCAACATATGTTAGCGAAAATGTGCATGAGGCGTTCTTGTTGTAAGAATCAGATATTGGGGCTATAGTGGTAGCTTTTGCTTGCAGACAGCTGTCGGATACTCAGTCGAGATACAGCGGGCTTGAGGGCAAACTCTTAGCCATTAACTGAGTAGTTGAACATTTTCACCTCTATTTATTTGGTGGACGATTAACCCAGCACAATCTGTTACTGTGGATAGGCATTGTGAAAGAATCATCAGCTAGAGTTGGACACTGGAAAGAAAAGCTATGTAGGCATAACTTTGAAATTTTCCATCAAAAAGGCTCACAAAATGTCGTCACAGATTAGCTATCCAGGGCTCTGAAAGGAACCCAGCTCCATGACGCAGGCCCTGCTGATGTTGCTCGAGATGATATGTTCATTGATGAGGAGGATACAGTAGATGCCTATAAATGAGTCCATCCATAATGTCATGGCGGTACCAGATGATTCCCACAAAGTTTTATTGGGTATTATGGTATATTGTCAACCACTGTCCAGCTGTCACAAGGGGGATCAGCACTATGAAGGGCCATTCAAGGTGCACTATGAGAACACAACATAGTTTTCATCCAGGAGATAACAGGTGCTCAGAGGGTTAGGTGCATAAGTACCCACTTATGGCACCTTCGCATCCCTCTTGATCCGGGCATGTAAAATCACAATTTGTTTGTTTGTTTCTTGGCCCGTACCTATCCGTGTGTGGGATTTTTACCCACTAAAACCACCGCCCTACACCTGTTCATTCCTCTCCACGGGACCGCCACTAGGCATTACTTCATGGAGGGAAATGGCTGAGTGCCGCCTCGCTTACTTCGCATGGTTTTTACGTTTCCATGCTACTAACGTCTTCAAGCCCTCTCTTCCTCTCTTAACCTCTTGAGGACGACTGTGGTGAATCTCTTCACTCCGTTCCAATGCTGGTCTGAGAGGAGCATATAGCTCACCACGTTTTCTGGAGTGATGCATCCTCCACACACTCTCTCCAATTCATTTCTTTCTGCTGCGAAGCGGATGCAAGTGAAAAACACGTGCTCCCCGGTTTCTTCTACAGTCTGACATCCAGGGCATTCTGCGGTGTTGTCCAGTTTGAAGCGGTACTGGTAGGCTCTAAAGCATCCATGTCCAGTGAACATTTGGGCTATGTAAAAATCCACCTTACCATGCTGGCGACCATACCACGTGCCAACATCGGGTATTAACCTGCGAGTCCACCTCCCGGAATCTGGTTATTATTATGGTTGATGGTTATTTTTTTGCTCTTTTTCTCTGGAAACTTGTAAGCGTCGTCCATAGTGCCTGCTTCTCTCTTCAACAAGGAGTTCCACAGGTGGCATTCGGGCTATCACGCACACCGCTTCGTAGAAAACAGTTCGAAAAGCGCTAACTGTCCTTAAACAAACTCTGCGGTAAACTGAAACCATCTGTCTCCTGTATGATATGGTAACCATCGCTTCTTTCCAAATCGGGGCTGCATATAACATAATGGAGGGAACAACAGTAGCAAGAAGCCTTCCACTACTTTCTTTGGGACCTCTGACGTTTGGCATAAAGCGTGACAAGTAGGATGCTACTTGAGCAGATTTGGCGCTGATATACTCCGCGTGAACATTAAAGCGGAGACGTGCATCAATCATGACTCCTAGGTATTTTAAGCAAGACTGGGAACGAATTTCTACTGCTACCAACCGTGACAGTGATGGACTCAGTCTGCTTCCTGCTAGTTACTAGGAGAAACTCAGTCTTTTGATCTGCAAGTTGTAGGCCTACCGAAGACAGCCAACCTCGAACCGTAGCAACGATGAGGGTAACTTCTTCCAAGTACTTCGCTGCTACTACGACTGTAACGTCATCTACGAATCCCACAACTGTGGCTCCCTCTGGCAATGTCAATTTGAAAATGGCGTCGTGCATGATGCTCCACAGAAGAGGCCCTAATACCGAGCCCTGTGAGACACCACCAGTCACCTCATATCTTCTTTGGCCAATGTCTAAAAAGTAAAACAGAACTCTATCTTTGAAGTAGTCATATAGCTGTACATGTTTTTTTACGAGGGTCGGTGGAAATCTTCAAAAGACACGGATAGGCCCGTACCTATCCGTGTGTGGGATTTTTACCCACTAAAACCACCGCCCTACACCTGTTCATTCCTCTCCACGGGACCGCCGCTAGGCATTACTTCATGGAGGGAAATGGCTGAGTGCCGCCTCGCATTCTTCGCATGGTTTTCACGTTTTCATGCTAGTTACGTCTTCTAGCCCTCTCTTCCTCTCTCAACCTCTTGAGAATGACTGTGGTGAATCTCTTCACTGCATTCCCATGCTGGTCTGAGAGGAGCATATAGCTCACCATGTTTTCTGGAGTGATGCGTCCTCCACACTCTCTCTCCAATTCACTTCTTTCTACTGCAAAGCGAGTACAAGTGAAAAACACGTGCTCCGCGGTTTCCTCGACAGTCTGGCATCCAGGGCATTCTGCGGTGTTATCCAGTTTGAAGCGGTACTGGTAGGCTCTGAAGCATACATGTCCGGTC
>NW_027107790.1:861047-901748 GCF_000696795.3 Halyomorpha halys | reverse complement strand
GCCTTGCCATGTTGTAGGTCCGAGGCTATGTCCTCTAATTCTTCCAGCGTGATTTGTGGATAATCCGTTATATATTGTATTGTCTATACATTCAGTAGTATTCACCTGTTCAGGGAATAGTGTTCTGACAATACTGTCTACAACATTCGATCTCGTGGGGAGCTGCATTGTGCCTTTACAAAGTTTCTTAAGCTCTATTTTGTAAGGTCTACCCCATGGGTCTGCATCAACCTCATCACAGAGTTCTCTCCAGCACTGTCGTTTTGTAGCTGTACGTGTGTGTGTGTATATATGTATGTATGTATCTATGTAATTAAAAGGATAATTTTAGATCTTATTTTTATTATATTCTGATATTATTTAGTTATATTGCATCTATAGATGCTCTTCAGTTTTAATGATCTTATGATCCATTATATTCTTTTAAAGTGCATTGCATTTTATTGTATAAATATTTTTTGTTGTATATTCTTATATAAAGCAGGTTTACTCTACTTTACTTAAGAATTTATTAACTTCATTTTATAAATTTATACTTGTAAATTTGTATCATTATTTTTGTTTTCAAACATTATTTTATTCATTTTCTTTTTTCTTAAGTATTTTTTTTTTAAGTTTATACAATTCTAGCATAAAAACCATTGCAGGCTCCACAATGCCCCTAAAACTAAAACTGTAATAAACACATATTTTATTTTCCATTTATAAATTTTTTAGATGTTCTCATTTGGTTTGACCAATTTGGATGCACTTAATGAATAAATAAATAAATAAAAAAATGTGTTACAACCTTCATTTCGACCATAATTTTTATATGGAAATTGAAGCAGAATTTAATATTCTTTAATTCCTGAATATAAAAGTTTTGGATATGAATTACCATTTTGGAGTTATAAATAAAAAAAAAAGCTGAAAATTTCTGCTAGACCCTAAAAATATATCCCCATCTATTTTGTAACCTATGAGAGATACGATAAGAAGTTGTAGTCAAAATCTAACTCTGTCCTTTAAGTGAAGGCTAGGGACATGGTATAACCAAATTCAGTGAAACTTTTTTTGGTGATACTAAATCGAAAAATATTTTTTTCATGTTCTTCCCAATTTGCCTAAGGAGGAGAAAAAAGATATTGTATATAATTTTTTTTATTTAGTGATTTTCTGCCCTGTATGGGTTAGAAGGTTATTAAAAAAAAAAAAGATTGATGATTGTATTAAAAAGTATATTTTATGTTTATTATACTTTCCCTAAAAGAAATTATTGGTATTTTATGTTAATTCATCTTAACTTTGTGTATGTTTAAAGTTAGAAGATGTTGGAAATTGTTTTGAAAGAGGGGGAGTCATATAAAGATGACCAAACAACATAAACTTTAAAGAGGAAGTAGACCAATTAATTGTTGAAAAGCTGAAAATAGTTTTAATCTCTTCATTTGCATATACAAAAGGTTTATTGAAGTTTCAACCAATTTTTTGCTTGTGCTTTATTAGTGGTGCTCCAAAAAAACTCAAAATTTCTATATGATGAATACAATTCGGAAGTCCTAAAACATAAATGTCTAACGTAGTTTCACATATAAGTAACTAAAATTGTATGTTGTATTTAATTAAATTTAAAAAATAAAACTTAACAAATCTTTATATCAACATACAAAAACTCCAGAAATAAATAACATTTAGGAATTCCTTTTTGCTGCTTCCCCATTAGCTGCAGATATAGAAGAAGAACCATTTCTTAGAACTTTTTCTGTCCCACCAATTTCAATTTTCTTTTTTATTTCATATCCATTTCAAATATCAATTTGAGTTCTTTTATCCTAGGAAACTAATAGAAATATTCATTTTTTTTTTTCATTTTTTAGGTGAAAAAAATAGTCTAAATAGAATATAAATTATTCTAGATATTGCTTGTGCAACATTTCAGGACAATTATCCCATACTCATACACCTTTGCATCCTAAAATTGTAACAATTAAGTTATTCTTATCAAGAATTTTAATCTATGTTATATGTCTATATTTAAAATTCTTGTAATCATCTTTACCACATATTTGTCATTTTTTCAATTTCCATTTTGAAATCATGTCATCTATACACTTATAGTTCAAAAATTTTTTATAAGTACATTATTTAAATTATTGTCTTTCACTATTGGTGCATTAATTTATCTCTGTAGCACAAACCATTACTCCATATTAGACATTACCTCTTTCGACATATCAACATGCCCAATATGCTGTTTTTTTACTTCCCTATTAATATGTCCAATTTTAATCCATTGTGCAATTTAAGTTAAAAATTATGATTGGATAATTAATTCCCACGCATTTTCCCTAATTTTTTATAATTATATGGCCAGTCTAAATAAATTCCAGAAGATATATTCAAAAAGATAGCCGATAAAAATCTCTTTAAAACAGATAGAAAATTTGGTTAAGACTAAATGTACCGCTTCATGGGACGCACCCGAATTTACTTTTCTATTTACTCCTGAACAGATGGTCCGATTAGTATTAATAATTACTATTAGTACCTCCTGAATCGTGAGATTTTAGCCTATTGTTTGCTTTTACTTTTTTAATATTTTTTATTAAATGTTATGATTTTTAGACATTATTTACAACTATTGTCTGTTTCGTACTTTCAAAAAATTAGTTATAGAAGAATAAATAATTCTTTAAATTTATTATAAATAGAAACGTTTTAGAAGTACAAATATTTTTCCAACTAAGTTACTTGTATGTTCTATTTGGAGAAATAATGAAAAGAAAGGGACGCAACAATGGAACCCTTATTTCATGATAAGAATCCTTATTTATCAATTAGAATTTCACTTCCAAGTCTTTTTCTGTTAAGTTGGTAAACACTTACAGGAAACCTTGTACATATAAATCTAATCTGAATATTCAAACCAAAGAATATATTTTGCAATCCAATTAGTGAAGAGGTCAATCATGGTCACCCATGTTCTTCCTCTCTTGGCGTCCATTGTCGCAGCCTCATTGTCCCTTTTCTTGTTCCATGGTGATCGAGACAACCAACCACATTTTTTTTTTACCTGGTTTATATAGTACATCCACGTTATATTTGGCCAGGAACACCTTCCAGCCTGTAATTCTGGCTGACGATTCCTTCAGTTTTCCCACCCACTGGAGTGGTTTGTGGTCAGTATGTAACTTGAACCTTCTACTGAACACATATGGCCTAAAGTGATCAACAGCCCACACTATTCCAAGGAGTACTCGCTCCATTGTGCTATATCTGATTTCCGTCTTCATTAGGCACCTGCTGGCGTATGCTACTAGGTGCTCTTCCCCTTCGCCCTCCTGAGACAACATCGCTCCTAGTGCATACTCACCGGCATCTGTTGTTATTGTGGATTGCCGAATGAAATCTGGAAAAGCAAGTACCAGCTCTTGCTGCAACCTCTCCATGCACCATCTGATATTGTACCTGAGATCTTATGCCATAGCAGTCTTGATTTCCACTCTAGAGCATTGGCATGTACTAGTGGCATGGTGATTGACGGTAGATGTGGAATCTGATTTGTAACTGGTGGAACTGCTACCAGCGGGTTTTCTGAGATAGATACAGAATTGGGTCCCGGAATATACCATTGTTCGCCTATGAAATTGCAGGTATAGAGAGCAGAAGTTATGTTGTACCACTCTTCTACTTTTTTCCTTGCAAATCCTGATCCTGACTTTGGCCCATAACTGCAAGGCCAAAACATTATCGGTCATTTCATCCACTCCCGGCAAAGTACCTCGACAGTCCATCGACGCACCCGCATCCCAAAAAGAATTTTGAATGAGGCAAACCCCGTGAATGTGTGTATGGAGTTGTAGTATGCAGCGACTGCCCATTCCATGGCGTCATCAGGTTCCAGTCCCCTTTCTAGCTGGTACACTCGCAGGTTGTCACTTAAGAGTTCTATAGAGTCGCTCTATCCCTCTGCGGCTTTTTGGATGTTGAGGTGCCAAACCACTTCCAATATTCTCATTTCCTCTCCGATCCTTGTATTGTCGAATTCTCTCCCACAGTCGGAAGAAATTCTGTCGGGCACACCATATAATTGGAACCATGTCCGAAGGGCTCGTAAAACCACCTCCCCTAATCTGTCCTGTACATGCCATAGCCACCTTACTGAATACATCGATGACTATGACTTACTTATAGCCTTTCTAGGTGAAAGAATTCACCTGCAAGTCGCTTAGCGTGATTCATTCACCTGATGTTTTCCCTTGGTCATATTCTACCACGTTTTCCTATCCAGGTTTGTACATGATGACGATTCCTTTAGCTTCCCTACCCATTGGAGGGGCCTGTGGTCCGTCTGGACCCTAAATCTTCTCCGGAACAAGTAGAATTGAAAATGCTCTATTGACCATATTATCCCCAGTAGTTCTCATTCTAAGGCGCATTTCCTGGCACCTTATCTCACTTTCTTATGACAGCACTGCTCCCAGCGCGTACCCACGAGCATCTGTTGTGAGCGTGAACTGCTTTTGGAAGTCAGGAAACGCTATCACTGGTTCCTTCTGCTACTGATCTATACATTTTCTTATATTGTCTTCAATCGCACTAACCTTCCTTAGCAAATTGTTGAGTGGTACCAGGTGTTCCGCCATATCAGGGACGAACCAACGATAGTAGTTTAATGCCCGTAACAATCTTATGATTCCTTTTATGTCAGTCGGCACTGCCATTCGTGGTAAGGTAATATCTTCTGCACGTCTGGTCTTACCCCTCCTGAGATATGGTGTGTTCTAGAAAATGTATTTGTTTTTGTCCCAGCAATGACTTCTCTCAAGACAGTTTTAGTCCGAATTCTCGCATCCTCTGGAAAAAGCTCTTTAAGTGTTTCACATGGTTTGTAACCAATTTACTAAACACCAGGAGGTCATCCTTGTAAATCTGGCAAACTGATTCATCTATAGCTCTCAAAAATTCTTCTGTTAACCTTTGAAATGTAATGTTCGCGTTCGTCAGACCAAACAGCATTCTCCTAAATTCCTAATGCCCTAATTCGAAAGTAAAAGCCGTTTTGTGTTGGTCCTCTGGGTGCATACGAATCTGGTAATACCCTGCTTTCAAGTCTAAGGTGCTAAAGATTTTACCCCCTCCTAGTCTGTCAAGGATATCCTCTAACCTCGGTATCCGGTACTTCTTATCGACGGTATTATCATTGAGCTTATGTTAATCGATGACCACCCTATATATCTCTATGCGCAGGCTTCTTCCACACCGCCCACAACGATTCTTTGTCTTCTTAAGTTTTCGATTTCATCTCTTATGTTCTTCCGGAGTGCCTGTGGGTATCTTCGTTCTTTAACATATGTCACTCTTTTCTGCTTTAGTAGAATCTCATGTACTGTCCTTTCTGTTGAACCCAATACCTCTCCTTCATTAAAAAAAATGTCGTCAAATTCCGTTGTAATGGCGTCCTTCTAATTCTCCACCTGCGTTAAGGCCCCTACTTGCGCCTTCCCGTCTGCTATTGTTTGTTGGCATCTGTACTTCTTTCGTCCGATTTTAATATTCTATTTCCCATTACTATTCTTTATCTTAGCCCCCACCTTCTCTAAAAGATCACAACCTGTGATTATCATCTGTAAAAGATGATAATCACCTGATAATCCCTAAGCATCCTACTCACTACATGAATTGTTGAAATGCCCCCTTTGCCCTCCACTTATCCAGTCCTATCTCTCCCATGGTCCACCTAGAGTGACTAATTTACATTTGCAAACCTTTACTAGGAGTGTCCACCAGACAGCTTACTCCTCCGTTCACTCGGATAATAGGCAGACCTCCCTGCTCTCCTTTCACGTGATAGTTTGTCAATGTGCAGTTGCATCTCTGCCTACATCCTCCTCAGATCTCACATGTCTTCCTTCTTCCTGGTCCTCGCCTCCTCGTGCTTTCTCGGCTCCTTTGCTCACGACCATTCCTTTGTTCATCCACTTCGTCTTCAGTTTCTGTTACTCCTAAAACTTCCACCGACTCACTTGACGATCCGCACAGTCTCTGCCGAAGGCTTTTTCTCTGAACTTGGCATTGGCCTCCATTGGCTCGTCTTCTTCCATATTCGTTCTTCAATACATGTAAGTCCTTCTTGCTGAATTATTAAATCCCAGATTAATGAGGTCGTTAGACATTAGTAAACCCGACAGAACTAAATTTTAGTGTGTTTCTTATGCTATCGTAATGTTCACTGCTTTTATTGAATTTTCTTATTATTTTTTAACTTGGTCATCTCTCCTTTTATCGTCTATTTTTCAATACACACATGATACAAAGTATTATTATTATTTTCTAATTACTTATTTGTCTTACTAACTTTGTATTTTGTTTCTTTATGCTTCTTCTTTTGACTTACATATTACATTAGTTACGTATAATCTCTTTCCATTTTTAAATTATTATTATTAAATTAAATTATTCCTATTTTAAAGTTTCTTTGCATTATATAAGTTAACATTTTTATTTTATTAATTATGTTATTTTACTCACATACTTAATTACCTATATATACCTTTTATTTCCCACTTCTTTCATTACATTATTTTTATCTATATTCATTCTGTGCAATTATTTACTTTAATTATTCTATATATCCTTTATTCACTGGTTGTTATCTTGTTTTTTTTTCTCAGCCCTGATGAAGGCTATAAATTCTTCTTATCTATCAATGAACAATTTTTCGATACAATACTTATTTCTTTTTTTCGTTTCTTTCTTTCTCTAAAAATGAGAAAAATAAACTAAAGCAATAAAGTGATCTCAATGTTAAATTATGATAAATTTAGCAATGAAATATTTTGACAAGGAAATCAAAATTTACCTAAAGAAAAAAATTTAAAAACATTATTATTAAAATTAAAATTATTTTATTCATTTCAGAATTCCACTTTGGTATTAGTGAAAAAATAAAAAATATCAAAAATGCGTGGAAATACATAGATCAAGCAGACAAACATTGGGGCTCTTGTACCATCAATGTTTAGAGAAATGGGGGTAAGCTGCCACTTCCTCTGGACTAGCAATTACAAATCTCGCGGCTTTAATCCTAAATCGTATTTTTCTCTTTACAATCATTCTACACTACCAAAAATGAATCTGTTTGCACAGACTTGTTTTATTTGCTTGTGGTCAAGTGCTATAAGCTCACTTTTTTTGATTTACAAATAATAACAAAGATAAATTTTTTAAATCTCAAAATAATTACAACAAAAATTAATGAACCAATTTCAGTAACTTCTATGGGGTTCTAGATGGTAGATCCGTTTACAGATGGGAAATTTATTATTTATATATGTATATATAGTTGACCGTAAAAATTGATGTATAGGAAGATGGTCAGGGTTGCGGTCAAAGGAGAAACAAAAATAGTTTACAACTATTTTTGTTTCTCCTTTGACCGCAACCCTGACCATCTTCCTATACAGAAATTTATTATTCCGTATTCAAATGAGAAGAAAAGTAAATTTGCCCCGAAAGTGCTGCTATCTCTTGAAAAAAACTTACTACAAATCGGTACATTTAGCCTTAAGGAAATGTTACAAAACTCATGGTTTTGAAACTTCCTAAATAAATTTTTATTTTGATATTAGTAATGATTATAGGAGTTTTATGTGGGTGATTCGTTTAGATTTAGATATTTTATAATAAATAAAACTGTTGAAATATAATATTTTTTCTAAAACAATCGTAGAATATTTATGTCTTGAAAACATAATGTTTTAATTCAATTGCATAAAATAAAATTCTTCAAGAAAACAATTTCTATTCTCAAGAAACCTATGTTGCATAGAATATTAGTAGCCAGAGTAAAGCTGTCTATTGGATAATCAGCAAAAACACAATGCTATGTTACAACATATTTGTTTATTTTGGATAAAAACAATGTTTCATTCTGAATTAGAGAGAACAATAACCAACTATCTAGTCAATAAAGAGAAATATTAACATCATTGGTGACTGCAAAACCAGAACTAAATGGAATAACAGAAGGGCACTTGGTGTAATGAGCTTGCATTGTGAAAAAGTTCATTGGACAATAATAGCCAGCAACTGATTAAATTTTCTGTAATAGTTTGTGATAGTAATTTGTCGATTAAAAATTCATCCTTCCCATATAGAACGGTGTGCAAATTTGTTTTATTCTGATGAAAGAAATAGTGTTATAGATTATATTCTTTATGATTGGGGCCTGAAGCAATATTGTACTGATATAAATGTAATTGAGAACACCTTAATCGGCACTTTTTTTGGTTGCAGACTCGTGTATTGTGAGAGCATAGAAGCAGCTTGGAAAGTCATGTGAGAGGGTTAATATATTGAAGACATAAAAAAGTGTGAGGAGTACACCAAGGTTCCAGAAGAATGATTAAGGATTACAGATATGTTCTAACTACTGTCACAAACGTTTGTGGGGTAAACAATCATTGTTTCCAATATGGATTCCTATAGAATTCACCTTGTAAATGCATATTATTAAGAGACTTTTCAATCTTTTAGAAATTGAGGAATACATTCAAAAGCCATCCTGGGCTGAGATCGGGGAGCAGTGAAGAAAACCTATGCCAGACAGAAGAGAGATGTAAAAATATATTGCCAGTTTAATGTTAATGTTTTATGAGTTATTTTTTGTATTTCCTGAAAAGTTGTATTTTAAATTAAACTTTTTTTTCACATGGTAACATCATTTTGTTCAGTTTTTTTTCCTTTCTCGGCATATAATCTCCATAAT
This sequence comes from Halyomorpha halys, assembly GCF_000696795.3. Taxonomy (NCBI): domain Eukaryota; kingdom Metazoa; phylum Arthropoda; class Insecta; order Hemiptera; family Pentatomidae; genus Halyomorpha; species Halyomorpha halys. Next base: position 892,996 of record NW_027107790.1, on the reverse strand, counting down.
TTTACCTACTTAAATTATTGCACCCAAAATATATTAAGAAATGGTAGTTTGATCAAATAATGAATCCTTTCTCAATTAGCTTATGTTTTTTCTTAACCTTTACTTTGTTCCTTATTCTCTCACTCATCATGGGCCCATCCCATGTAGTTTCCCAAAAACTAGTAGAAGAAGTGGGAAGGGTGGAGATTGATTCTTTGAGTCACCCATGAAATAGATTTCAACCCACCCAACCCGGATTCGGACCATCACCGTTTCTAATGTTGAACCAGTCTCAGTGTTCTTAAACCATTGATTATTTGAAAAATGATCAGTAGACAACCAATCAACATGTATGCCTGAGCTTGGTAACCTAAAACTAAGTTCAACTGTGGAACTCCACTGTCAGGGTGATCCCTAGAAGACACAAAATATTGGAAATGTTCCTGGTGGGACTTAAACTAGAAAAGTACAGTAAGGATGTTCGCCATTGCACTGATTGCATACAACTTAAACAGGGAGAAACAGATTGACTGTTACAATTCAAATACAGCTAGACCCAAAATAGGCAATATAATTTAATGAATTGAATAATAACAAATAATGTTAAACAAGAATGTACTCTGGTTAAAAACAAATTAAAATTACTAAGATATGAATAAATATAAAAATTACCTGAAATGGGTTTAAGTTCTGCTACAATCTGAATAATTAAAATTTGTAAACATGAGATGAGTTGGAGTTTCAAAATGAACTTTTGCATGCACATTCTGTGATGAATTACTTAAGTGAAGAAATAAGGAATCAAATTTTTGGATTGTTAAATTAAAAATAAAAAACTAATGAAAATGAATATGAAGAACTAGAACATTTATATGCTAAAAATTATATTTATAAACTTAAACTTAACCTAATCTTAAATGTAATAGTAACGATTGAAAATGAGAACATTTACAAACTTGTCTCAACTGTTACGGCTTCAACTATTCTATTGAGTAGTATTACATTATGTTTCAATTAAGGAGAATAGTATTAGTGTACAATAGAATATCAGGTGAACTCTCATCTTAACTTAAATGTCTTATGAACTGTTCAATACAATATGTTTTTGGGATTACAAAAGGTATGCATATAACCCTGTATTTCGCCAAGAGGAAGTACCTCTACCTTCCTGAAGCTGTCAATATTTCCTTGTGTCCTTCCTATTCCAGTCGATTAGAACTCAGCACCCCTCCTATATGCTATAGAAGTATATTAAAGTTTGCTCAAATAAATAGTGGACACTGTATTTATTTTATACTGTTCAATCCTGTATTACCAGGTCCCATCCATCTGACTTTTATTCTCTTCCCCACTGAACTACTATGTTTGACACAAGGCTTTCTTAACCTGAGCTCTTTCCCTGAAATAAATACATATCTTCAAAGTAATCAAAAAAGAAATATTCTTTGATCAAAATGTTTGCCTTTAATTTTTTTTTCTAAAATTTCAATAACTTCAGCACAACTCCACTAATCTACACAAGTAAATAAGTTAAACCTGGAGGTATAAAATAAAACATCATAAAAGCTTATCTTTATTTAAAACTCTCTCTTATAAAGGCATAAAATCTAAAAGATATTGGTAAAGAGTGGAAGAGTTAAGCTGTAAATTTATTTTCATAAACACAGGACTTCAGCAGAAAAAATGTTCATCATTCAAATTTCTAATTTTTTATTTTCTATGAAAATTTGTATTTACAAGTTTCAGAACATGTTAAAAATGAATCTGACTTAGGTTTTTTTTTGGTCTACTTTACTAGACTTGGTTTTTGTGATTTTTTATACATTTAAACTCATTTAATACAATAAAAAATGTGTTTTCTCTTATTCTACAAAAATTAAACTAAACAAAGCAATTGATGTGTTATAACCATTAAATACATATAGAGTTAAGGCGGCATTTGAGAATATTAAAAATGTAGAATTATGTAAAATATTTTTAGTCTTGGATTCTAGGGACCATTGTCAATTACAGTGGGACACATTTCCAACATTTTTCAGCTTAGTTTTACTAAAACAAAATCCTTAAAATCCGTGTTAATACCAGTGATACAGTTGAAAGAGAAGCCCCAGGATCTCCGGAGGCCTGCTGTTTTCTCCATAAGTGGTTCGTAGCTCCTCAGGCTCATTGTAAATAGGAATGATTGTGTTCAAGAAGTTATGTTACTTAAAGTTTAATTTTGTTTTTATTTTTTCTTATATTTCTTGTTTTGCTATCATTTAGTTTATATATTTGTAAATATGGTGTGAATGAGCTCTATGATCCCTGTTACCATCGTCTATGAGTATGAAAGAATGTAATATCACACAATAAAAATAAAATAGTTGTGAAATCCCACGTGCATTGCCTTCCTTTACAAATAAAATTAATTAATTTAAGGCTTAGAAACTTAAACTTGTAATGATACTATGAAGCCCATTAATCCGTAAAAATCATCATAATTAGTGTGAGTGGGTGTTAAAATGAAATCTTGGATTGAAACTAAATCTAAACCCGTTCACATTTCAATTAGAACAAAATGTCATACTGTTTTGTTCCATTCTGAACCGTTTCAATGGTTGTTAACTGTTTCATCTGTAAAAGGCCTACATTCCATTATAGTAGAGCTAGTTTTCAATTCATTATTGGAAGTTCTACCTTATGTCATAAATTTTTTCACTTAACTACCATTTCCTTGAAATTTACTATAAGAATTTTTATGTAACTCATTATGCCTGTGTACAATCAAATGGCCTTTAATGAACTTGGTCTTATCCTCATTTAAGCACTCTGACTACCCCCCCCCCCACGGGTTCAAATGTTGAATTTAGAAAATAGCTTCTTCTAAAGTAATAATATTTAATTAAGTAAAAGTAAAATAAATTATTAAGTACTTACTTATTTATTATTTTTAAAATAATTTTTCATAAGACTCAATAGATTAATTTTATAATTTAAGGACTATGAAAGAAATTTAATTAGAAAAACTGGTTATATTTCATTTTTTCTTGAGAAAAAAAAATACTTCAACTTTTGCTATCTTGGTGTGGTTAAAAGGCTTAAAATCCTTATGGAAATTTAGTTTTATTGTGGAGTTTTCAAAATCTACTAATTACAAAACTATTATTCAAAGTTTGAATATGAGGAACATGATTTTTACTAAGAAATCAAGGCAAGGCAGATCGTTGTTTTGATTTTTTAGGATATGGTCTGGGCTGCAGTCAAGAAAAATAAAAATAGTTTTTAACTGTTTTTTTTTATAGCCAACTTTTGACCACATTGCAGGTCTTCATCAGGGTTGGTATGGTGGATGGAGTGCTACACTACCAAAACTAAAGCAGGTGTACACTTGCATCGATCATACCCTGTTACCTGTGTTGCGGGTCAAAATGTTGGCCATCAATAAATGGTTGAAAATTTTTTTTATTTTTCTTGACCGCAACCCTGTCCATGTTCTTATTCACATGTTGTATCAGCTATATGTAATATTGGTATTTTTCTTTGAGAATCTGGATATCGTTCCACGATCTTTATTTATAATTTTAAATATCTCCTAATTTAAAAAAATATTGATATCTCAATTCATTCCTTGTTCTATTTCTAATACATAAAGGCCTAAATAAATATTGGTCACATCCATCAGAAACCCTCAGCATTTCATATAATCTTGGTGGCTAATTAAGAATGATTTGATGATTGGGTGGTGGTAATGAGAATTTGAAGTTTAACAGCCTATTTATCCTATTATGTAGGCGGGTATTGAAAAAACAAATTAGCACAATTTAAGCCAAACAATAGCCTTTAATTGGAAGCAAAACCGTGAAATCAACACAAAAAAAAATATTTGAAAAGAGTGATTGCACAATATTTGGCATAGTGACTCGTCCATGGGTTTTTGGAATTTAATTAGGGCGTTTTACTGCCTGGTCGGCATTTAAGTGAACTCGTAATGGCCCCTCTCAACGCTGTTTAGTTTAGGTCCTTTGGGTACACCCTGATCTGATGATCCCGTCCTCAGGTAGTTTTGGGATATCGATATTCAGTAACCGAGCCTTAGTTTATATTTATAGTCCTTTTAAACAAAATATCGATATTTCAATTTTGGACTTTCCATATAGTTTTTTAGCATTTTAAAATTAAAATATCAATATTTGATTAAATAATATCCGAATGTCGTCACTTAACTTCCATATGGATATTAATAACAATGTCAAATATCGAAATGAATATCAAATTATTAAAAAAAAAAAAAAAAATATATAAATATTTCATTTCATAATTTTTTTGTCTTTTTAAACAAAATATCGATATTTCTATAAAATAATATCGGAATATTGTTGCTAATCTTCGATAGGGATATTAACAGCAGTGTTAAATATAGAAATGGATATTAAATTATTCAAACAAAATATCGATATTTTATTTCGAAGCTCTTCTTAAAATTTTCTTTATATAATATAGATATTTTGATTATATAATGTCAGATTATTGTTACCAAACTTTGATATCGATATTAATGAGAGTTTCGAATATGGAAAGAGGTATGACATTATTGAAACAAAATATTGAAATTTCATTTTTATGCTTTTCATAAAATTGTCTATTTAATCAAAATATAATATTGTGATAAAATAATGTCGGTATATAATGCTATACTTTGATTATTGACATTAATAAGAATGTCAATGGAATATTAATATTTTGTTGAATTATCGCTAACAGAGTTGGATATTTATAAGAAATAAAATTATTAGATTGTTTTTATGTTGAGGATGTCGATATCTGAAGTGGATATTATCCAAGATTTAAATTGGAGAATATTGGAATATTGATGTTTTTCCCATTTTTTTTCTGAAAATAATTTCAACAGTAATATTCTAGTTTATGTTATGGTTGCCATGGAGTTCCTTTGCTTCACCGTTACTAAGAATTTGTTATACGTTTTGATTAGATATATCATAAAATAAGTCTTCCTATGAAATATTATGTTATCATTTTATAATTATTATTACTTTAGATAGTTGAATTTTCCGTATAGATATTTCGATATTTTAGTGCCGATATAATATCGATATACCATCCCTACCTTCAGGTCAAATTGTTGCCCCGCACAGTCTTTCGAATATACCTTCGAAGTTGGGTATCTGGTACTTCTCGACTTATTTTTTCCTGGTGATTTCACCCTATTCTAACCATGGTGGGGATCAAGTTTTCGTGGCCACCATGGTTCAACCACCTCAGAAATAAAAGTCGATCTCTCAGGCCGGATTCGAACCGGCGCTGCTGTACTTCCGAGGTTGCATAGACTAACGTCTCAACTCCCTTAGGTACACACAACCCACTTCTCATCGACCGTGTTCTCGTTTATATTATAATTATCGACCACCACCCTGCGTTCTTCTGCCTTATTGCTTACAGCGGACTAGTATAAGGAGACATACAGTCTAAGATTATCCCCGATTTCCTTGACTTGAGCTTAAGAAGTATAGGAGCCTTATAGTTTTAAGTATCTCCGCAAGTAAAGCTGTTTTGTAACACTACTTCAAGACACCATCTTGAATTGAAATCATAAAGAGTTGTTGAGTTTTAAACTTGATCCGTCGGACTTTTTCTAAGATTGCATACGCGATAAAAAATATGAAAAAAAAATCAAATTTTTTGACTGTCCTCGCCAAAATTTAAACTGGTAATGGTCTCCTCATTATAATAGAACAAAGGTTAAAAAAGATTATTGGATAGTTAGTTTTGAGAAAGTTAATTCTAGAATTTCCGCAGAGCAGTCAATAGCTTTACTTTTCGATTAGACCAATATTAAACATATTCCAAGGGACCATTACTGTATCTACCCATATCATATTTTGTCTGTACTATGAAGATGTGTAAGTGCATGGACACCATTCTTAACCTGGAATGCCAAATGGCACAAAAACTGAGCAATGGGTACTCTGCTTTCTCATGGTTCACAAGGAGTTGTTTGTGGAAATAATTTCGAGAACAGGTTGGCTTGCAAGGGAACGTACATTCTGTATACGTAGATTCTGGTTTTGTTTTAGCAATGTTCTTTATATATTGTTTATTGTTCTGAAATTAAGCTTGTTATTTATTGAAACTTTACTCCATTTATTAAGGATGGATAGCTCTATGGAGTAAAACATTGGACTTCTAACTTCTGGATCCAGGTTCAAGCCTGGTTGCTGTCAGAAAACTTATTTTCTCTTAAATCAGCCATGGATGAACTCTGTGGTTGGTAGATCTTCTTGGGCCCCCTCTCCCAGACTCAGAAAAGTGGTTACCTGGAACTTCATTGGGTTGGGAGGTAAAATTGACATTTAATTATGGATGTTGACGACTTTACCTTCCTCCTACTTAACAGTACTTCCTTGTCTAGTACTATTATTTTGCTCTATTTGTTCTAGGGAATATCAGATCTTTAATCGATGAAGTGTACCATAAAATTGTTGAAGTAGAAGATTTAATAGAAGAAGACAGGCTCACGAAGGCGATGTCAAATGCAACAGACAACTTATCTAGTTTTCATGAAGAGAAACTTCTGTCAATGGATGCTCTTAAAGGTAGATTATACGTTAAATATTTTATAAATCTAGAATTTCAAATATCTTTGTTCCTATAAGCTGATAAGATGTATGGTAATAATTTCATAATTAATTTGCATTATTTCACTCCTATCTACTTTTTACTCTAAATCCCCAACCATATCTTATTTACCTTTCATTTGAACTAAAAGAAACATATTTTAGTTATGATAATTGTTTTTTTAACATTATATAATGCCCATTTTGTGGAGGAAACGTGTAGGATATATATCATTTTAACATGATTAAGGTTGCTCAAATGTTTTGTATGGCATCAAAATGATTTTTGATTTGATAGGCTTGTGAAAGAAGATACAAATTCCAAAGTCTTAACGCAAGAATGACACCGGAAAATTATTGATCCAATGCACAGTTTCATAGTTTAAAACTAAACAGCATCCAAATAATGTTTTCAACTGCTGAACAGATCAAGGACCAGAGGCTAACATACTGAAGAGGGATCAACTATTAGATGGTTTCTTTAGGTAAATATAGTCAATGGAAACCTATTAACTTCTAAGTTAAACATTCTGGTTTTCCTAATTAAGTTCAAAAGGAAAGACCACTCAGTGCAGGAGGTCTTGTAACCTGGGATTTTATCAGGTCCCAGAAAGCTATATTTCAGTGGCCCATATCAGTCTGCTAAGTTGTGTAAAACATTCTTCAGTACCTGACCACATAGAAGACATGTTTCATCGCCTTCTACTCCACAAATCTGTAGGTGTTTTTTATGTACTCTGATTATTAATCGGAACTCATATCTATTTAATCCCAACTGCTGCGTTGATCTAGAAGGGGAGGTTTTCTTAATGAGCTGCTACGCTTGTCTGATGCCAACTCATTGCCTCCGCTCCTTCCCTGATTTTCTCCATGTCCAATCTAGGAACTCTGACGTTTTTAGACACCTAATGTAAGTTCTTGTCCTATGGGAGGGAATTTAGCTCACATTCTTGCCAGCTCATCAGCTTTCTTGTTGCCTTGACTGCCTACTTAATTTAGCAGATATTAAAAGCAGGACAACTACAACTTTTTGTCTAGTAAGACATGGTTTAAGCGTAACTTTGGGTTTCCGGGGTTATGCATTGGATATAAATCATTGGACATCTATGAATAGCCAAAGAGATGGAAAAGGAGCTTCCGGTTCTACAGTATGATTCCCCACCGCTTGATAGAAACCTTAGTTTAGCCTCATTAAAACTTCAAAAAACAACCTACCTTGTTTCACGGATGGATCGAGGAAAGACTCGACTGATTTAACAAAATGTGTTAGAGAATTTGGATATCACTTTAACCATTTGATTTAAATCACTTTAAACCTTTGATATTGCTCTATATGATTCTTTGATGTCTGGTCTGTTTTATAGTTCTCACTAGTTGTTTCACACAGTAACGGAAAATAAAATGCAAGATAGGTATTTTTTACAACTGGTGCAGGGCCGAAGATCATGAATACGGCTCTATAAACAAGCCCCTCACACTGCTCCGCAGTAGAAGAGGAAGGATCAGGAAGAAGAAGGTACTTTTGTAGGAAATTTGTTTACTGATCCATTCCATACCGAATATTATCATCCATAAATTCTTAATTTTTGTGTTATTTGTGAAAACTGGGGGGAAAATTACAATTAATAATAGGAATATGTAAATTTTCGTCTATAATAAAGTATGACTTTTTTTAGGGTGGCTATTTGTTCTTGCTTTTGTTTCCATTTGATTCATTGCAAAAAAAAAAAAATACTCAAGGAACATCCATCACTTCATTCAAAACTAATATTTCATTAAACCACCACCCACATTTGTCCCCTTCCCTCTCCCCATAAAAAACATCATTATAGGTATTATAGTGGACTCTTGATTTGTCTATCTCATGATAAACGATTTTACTAAGTCCTATATTATAAAATATAGGACAAATTATGTATTTTGGGAAGGGCGGGAGTGGCATTTTCGTTACTTCATTAGCTGTACTAAAATTAGAAGACACTTTTTAATCTGATGTTGCTCACACGCCAATCATGAATATTTTACTTTTTCGGAGAAAACCGTAAAGTTCCAGCGAATGACCTGTTGTGCAAAGTAATCTGCATTATCCACCAATTTCATCTCCAAATGGAGATTTCATTTTGGGAGGAATCGGTGGCTAGTTAGTTTGGCTTTGGAAAGGCTCAAAGTTTAAAAACCTTAGTGACACTAATTCTAAATGAATCAAATTTAACATGAAAGTTTCAATAATGGGTCACATTCTTGTAATAGATCCCTTTAGAGCTGTATTAATTAACGAACATTACTTACATTCCAGAACAGAAATACAAAAGCTATATTCATTTTTCTATATTTTCAAAAATAATTTATTTTTATGTGTTTTATTTATTTTACTAATATTACAAAAACCTATAATACAATTTATTTTTACTGCCATAATTATAACTAAAAAGAAACAATATTGAAATCTATTCTTTTCATAATTTTCCTTACCTACGTTATTAGTTATGTTCTCTATTCTCTTATTTTGTCTAACTCAACTTTATATTTTGTTTCTTTATTCAAATATTATGGTTACATATTTCATTAGTTATATATATTTTCTTTTTCTCAATTTTATTTTTCGTTTATTCATTTAATTTTCTTTTCTTTCCATTATTTTAATTTTTAAATTATTAATAAACTAAAATATTCATATTTCTTTGCATTATATAACTTCAAATTTTTATTTTATTTTCTTAATTATCTTATTTTTACTTACTTATTCAATTACCTATATATATACATTTTATTTTCCACTTATTTCATCACTTTATTTTTATTAATTTCATTCAGTACAATGATTTACTTAATGTCATTATGTTTATATTTTATTTTTTATTATCTGTATTCATTGGTTGTTATCTTGTTCATTGTTCTTAGCCCTGATGAAAGCTAGAAATTCTGGCCGAAACGTTGGCACTATTAAATAAGTTATTTCAACTTATTTGTGTTATATTCTGACCGCACCCCCAACCATCTTCTCCTCGTATAATTTATCCACGGTCAACTATCTTCTCATCATCGATATAAATATTAATTTCATTTAACCATTAAATGTATGTAACTTGAATTATTCTTGATTAGAAAAACTAGCTGAAGACTACGAGATAAGACTCAAGGTTATAGACGAAGAGAAGGACAAACTTAAGAAAAAGAGCTTTCAACTGGCCGAGAAAAAGTTTCTGGAAGAGATAAATGCCTACAAGGAAAGTGGAATGCTTCCTAAGAAAGGTATTTTAAATAGCTATATTTATTCGTTTTACTTTAAAAGTAGTTTAACAGCATATATAGTTCATAATTTAGAATGATATATTCACGTATTCGTGTTTTCGGCTAGTCATTTATTTACCTTGTTCGTAGCCATCAAATTCTATTTTCTTTATCTCATATGAGACATTACTTCGTCAATCTAATATTCTACTGTAATATTTTTCTTAATATATGAAATTTTATACTTATGATTGGGCAAGTTTTATAAGGTTTAATAGTTTTGACGTAATAGTGTTGAACGCGGGGGTGGTGGACGTTTAGTTTTACATAATTTTTCTTACAAAAAACAGGATCTGCAGAATTTCCATTTTACATACATTAAAAAAAAATTTTAAATTACAATATTAGTTTTGTGCTCAGAAATAAACATAAACAGTAACAAAACTTTTAAGTTACAATTTTTTGACGTTAATCTTTCACAATCACTTTGAGTCCTAAATTCTAACATCCCCAACTGGTCGTCTGTCTTTTTGTAGATGATTTGAACTTTTCGTCTTTTGACCACATCTTTATTTTTTTTAGTCATAATTATAATATTCACCAAGTTTAACACTAAATCCCTTCTTCTTAGTACCAGTATATTTCTTACTTTTTCCTCAATTATCTGCTTCGCAATCCACTTTCTTACTTTTTCCTTCTAAATTATCTGTATTTTCCTTTTCTCCATTGTACTCTTCTTGATACAATCATGATTTTAATTTTTTTACTTACAAAATCATGTTTTGAAAATGTTATATTATCACTTATAGTTATTAATTATTAAGTAATGTCACGTAAGTAATTATTACTTTTGTGACAAAGAATATGTCTAAATTTTTTCTATTATTTAAAGTCAATTATTAATCCTAGAATTTTTATTTATTGATAAATATTACAATCTCCAACAACCTTGGGTAATAAGTAATTGTAATAAATGGTGATCACATGAATATATTAAAAAGATAAATGAAAAAAATTAAAATATCGTACATATAAAACCTTGGTGTCACTATAGACCAAACGCTCTCCTGGAATAACCACGTTTCCTATTTTTCCCGTCGTACCTTTTTCACCCTAAAGGAAGTAGGTGACGAAGATAATTTAAACTATCTTCGTCACCTACTTCCTTTTGAAACCCGTAGGCTCCTGGTTACTTCCTTAATATTCCCCCCACTTTGACTATTGCTGTGTGGTTTATGGTAGAGTCCCTGGTGATCTCGAAGCAAAATTAAAACGGTTAATTAATTGCTTTGTACGATTCATTTTTTGGGTCCCCAGGGACGCCTCTGTCACTCGATTTTATGAAGAGTTGAAGTGGCTTTACCCCTCCCTCCGTCGTAAATATTTCCTTGCTTCCTTTCTCTATCAAGTTATCCAATCCCGCCGTCCATCGTACATCTCAGATATCCTTCACTTTAAGTCCTCAGTGCATTCGCGCAATACCCACTCACGGCCTTCAGACTTATATGTAACTGCCCATCGAACCGCAGCCTTTGGTAGATCTTTCCTCATCCATTCCTCTTCCCTATGGAATTCTATTTCCTCCTTTATTCGTCTTAGACTTTCGTTTATAATTGTAAATATGTACACTAGCAGAAATAATCTCTTTTCATTTATTATTTTTTGTTTAATTGTATTTGATTTTTTATCATTATTTTTCTTTTTATTTACTATCAGAAGTCATTTTATGTTTTATGATATTACAAGTGGTTTTATTTTATCACTATTTTATATATTCTGTTAATTATTTGTATCTTTTTAAATTCATTGTATTATTTCATTTTATGACATTTTTAATTTCATTTCTATTTTACAATTTACTCTAAGGCTCTAAACCCTAATTTTGACACCTGTAAATTTAACTTTTCTGGTTCAACGTATAATTATTGAGTTTACCCGAGATTTTACTAATACTCATAGTTTATTGTGATGGTACAACTGGCCCTCAGTGTAAATGCAGCCAATTTTTCAAATGATTTCATTTTTATTGAATATATCTATACATATTTTTTGTACTGTATACCGAAAGAACTTCCAAAAAAGTCAAGTAAATTTTGTTTAAAATTATATTTAATGCATTTTTATTGTTAATAAGATGCTAAAGTATAGTAAAAATTGTTAAAAAAAATATGACTTGTCATTTTTTCATAATTCACTGTGTACATAATACCATGCTCCGTCTCTCCTCTCCCTTAATAATTTGTTGAGTGTTTGGAGAAAGTTTGAAATTTGTGTATTTTGTAATATTAACTCACTGTTAACGTAATATTTACTTGATTTTAACTCAAATCATTGAAAATGATTAGGCCTACGCATTCTCAGTTAATGGTAAACATTTTGTTGAAGAATTAAAGAGAGTTTATAAAGAAAAGACAAAGAGTATGTTTCCGTTAATAGACGCCACGCCTGACTGAACCAAACAAAGGTTCCATGCCAGAGCAGTGTCGCCATCTACTGTTTTATTTACAATAATATGTAAAAATCAAATGATAATACCCATTTTCTACAACACATTTTACTTTCCTCTTTTGCACAGTTTTCCTAGTCCAAGCTGCATCTTCTTCTGTCGGCGGATCTTTTTCTATTATTTCTTCATATAATCCTTTTCTTCTAAATACGCTTCAGTTTTTATTGACCAGATCCCGTAATTTTCCGCAACAAGCTTTTCAATACTGAATATCGTGGCGTCCATTGTCCTTTGATTTCGGCGGTTAGTCCTAAATAAAATAACAAACCTTACGTATCCGTTGATATACGTAAATTACTCTGGTCACTTAACTTTTTACATGCTAATCCACAGTCTGCTACCAATTTGTTGAGGAGTTAGGGCGGGTTTTATAAAGAAAAGACAAAGAGTACGTTTACGTTAATAGACACCACGCCCGACTAAAACAAATAAAGGTTCCATGCCAGAGCAGTATTGCCATCTACTGTTTTATTTACTATAATATTTACAAATCAAATAATAATTCTAATTTTCTACAACATATTTTACTATCCTATTTTGCACACAGTTTTACATTAGAAACCATTACAAGATATTAGTTTACAAATACTTTTAGGTTAACTTGTATTGTTTATTTGAGCTCATTTAGCTTTATTATTTAGGAAATAAAAATGTTATATTGAGTTTCTCATGGAATACCCAAGAGAGAGAAAAATATTAGTCTGTTCTATCGATCACCCAGTACAGTAGGGTGACTTTAGTACACTAAAGATTTCAAATGATAAAACTATTTTGTACTATTCTCACCCTATCTTTTAACAGAAAAAATAGTGGGATTTATGGATTAGAGGTTTTTGGATTAAATCTGGAGAATCTGTAAACAAAACTATTAAATCATTTAAAAAATAGCTATTATGAAGATGTATTATTTCCAAGTCTATTAGGAACTGATAGCTGAACTTCTACTTGGTTTTAGTGTGACTTTTACTAAAATGCCCTTTATTTTTCCTCTTTGCTGGACCATTCAGGAACACCTGGTAATGAAAAGGCTAAGCACCCTGTTTCATTAAGCTTATGCTATGTTCAATGGAAATTTTAAGTATTTTTAAAATATAAATATTTTTTCCATGTGGATTTTATATAATTTAAAAATTGTTTTGTTGTATTAATATTTTTTTTCTTCTGTTCTTAGCTGAAGGGCAACAACTACTGAAAATAGAAGACATAGAAATAGAACAGGATTTGAGCGTTTTGCAAGAATACTTGGATGGATAGTGGAATATATTATGTTCCACATTTAACCGTTTATAGTAGCAGTAATAATTGTTATCTTTATTGGATGACACTGCCATTTTGTTTCAAATTTAAAATTACTACTCAATCACTTACGATATAAACATAATACAAAGCTTTATTTTTTCACTTTGTAAACTTAGGCATGTGTTAAAATATATATATTTTCACCACTTACAAAAAGAGTGGAAGGTCTGGGGGTCTCGGATTTAGTTCAAATTTTGTAGGATGGTAGATTTAGTTTCCCTGTTTATGAAGACATATGATTAAAGGGCCACGACTCAATCATTATTTAGATATTTGATATTAAAGATCAAAAACTTAATGTTAAATTCATTCCAGACGCTCTCGTATTTTTAGCAGTCTTTATTTTTTAACGCCAGATGTGTAATTAATACAGATGTTAGCACCGGATCAAACAAGGAAAACTGTTACCCCACTTATTTCTGTGCATGCAGGAACCCACAGGAAAATTTCGTCCGACAGTGCAGAAAAATTTGAGAAATTGGAATAAGGATACAAAAACATAATTGTAACGTCATCAAAATCGGTATTCATACCGATCAGAAATTAACTAATGAATTATATAAGTCATTATTAAAATCATTGATTCATTCCAACGTGGGAGATCAAAAATTTCTTTTAATTATTAATTCTTATTGATAGGGAGGGCAGACAAATTTGCAGATGTATACGCTATTTGTTTACCACCCTTGAAGGCTACTGTACTTGCACTCTCAAAGTCGTTCCACCCAAGTGCACGCCGCTGCTCCAGCCCTGAGACGTGTACTTTTATCGTCAATTGAAAAAATTATTCACCCGCCACGGACTCGAACCTCGAACTCGGCTCCTAACGACGAGGAACACCAATTCGTTGCTGTTACGATAAACCTATGACGTGTAATCGTTCTCTACTAAACTGAATTTAAACAGAGAATTGCATCTTCAATTGCAAATATCCAAAAAATTATTGAGTAGTGGCCCCTATAATCATATAGTTCAAGAGCCCAAGTGGAGAAAAAATGCAGTTATTTCACTCCAATTTTTAATTACTTTAATGAAAACTATGTATAATTACTAGTCGAAATTGATGAGTCTGCTACGTATAGGTAGGGGGAATAAAAATGGCGGCTGTTTCGAGACGGTAGAATAAATTAATTTTTCATTCGGAGCTCTATATCTTTAAAACTACCAACAACACTAGAAAACCTAAAATGGCATCGTTTCTAGTAGAGTAAATTTGTTAAAATATGAGCCCTGATAGAGCTATTTATGTTCAATAGTTCTCGAGATATATCTTTTTAAAAAGCCACATTTCATTAAAATTTTGTACAGAATGTACTGAAAATTCAGTAGTCCGTGAACTTATTTTGAGAAATTTATATCTCAAAAACTATTTGACATACAGACGTCTATTAGCACTCAAATTAAAGCTGGTTTAATGGACTATAAAGTAGTTTATCTTCGTAGGAGTAGTAGTTTTAATGATATTTTCTGAAATATATTGGTTTATAGTAGTCCGGAAAAATTTTCATGTGCCAAATCTATATTTATATGCGAATATAATAAAAACTACTACCCCTACGAAGATGAACTGCATAAACTATTTTATAGCCTATTAAACCAGCTTTTATTTGAGTGCTAATAGACAACTGTTCGTCGAATGGTTTTTGACATATTTTTTTTTCAAAAATCAAACATTTTATCCGAACAACTAGAAATTAACTTTTTTTGAATTTATTTTGTCAAATATAATAAAAACTACTTCTCCTACCAAGATAAACCTTATAAACTATTTTATGGTAAATTTAACTAGCTTTAATTTAAGTGCTGACTAACATCTGTACGTCTTATGGTTTCTGAAATTAAGTTTTTCATGAATCAAACTTATTGTCCGAACAACTATAAAAAAATATATTTCAGCACATATCATAAAAACTACTATTCCTACTAAGATAAAGGTCATAAACTACTTTATAGTACATTAAACTAGCATTACTTTGAGTGCTAATAGACATCTATAAGTCACATAGTTCCTGAGATATGGATTTCTCAAAATAAATTAACTAACTACTAATCTTTCAGGACATTTTTATGAAATGTTTCTTTTTAAAAAGCTATATCTCGAAAGCCATTAAAGGTAGACAGCTCAATTAGAGCTAATATTTCAGAACATTTAATCTACATTAAATAATGTTCTCTTTGGTTTTCTAGTGCTATTGATAGTTTTTAAGATATAGAGAGCTTCCAACGAGAATTATTTTTTTTTAAGGTTTTGAAACAGCTGCCATTTTTTATTCCCCCTACCATAACTTGGCAGACTCATCTATTTTGACTAGTAATTATATATGGTTTTCATTAAAGTAATAAAACATTGGGGTGAAATATCTGCCTTTTTTTCTTCCCATATATATCTTCATCAAAAGGGAAACTAAATCTACCATCCTTCAAAATTTGAACTAAATTCGTGACCCCAAGACCTTGCACTCTCTTTGTAAGTGAAAATATTTATATTTTAACACATGCCTAAGTTTAGAAAGTGAAAAAAAAATAAAGCTTTGCATTTATGTTTATATCATAAGTGATTGAGTAGTAATTTGAAACAAAATGGCAGTGTCATACAATGAAGATAACAATCATTACTGCATTACTTTTTTAGTGTTTTTCCAAATTTATTATTATTATTATTACTGTAGATAGATTCTACAAATGTATGTAGATGCTATTCATTAATTTTTTCAGTTTAGTTTGTAAAAATTGTTTTTAAATTACCCTATTATATGAGTTATAAATGTTTATTATTTAGCCCCAAGGGTAAAAATTTTATTCACTATGTCTATAAAAAAATTATAAATTTTGAGCTTTTTTTCACAGCTGTCATGTAGTTTTGTGCTGTTTTGATTTACTTGTATCATTTCAGTAAAAATGTTATTTATAACAAATATTATGAGTAATTATTCTTATTAATGATTCCAGAAAAATTTACTCTCCTTTCAAAATATCGTTCCTATCATATCATGACCTAATCGAAATTTTCTATAACGTTCCCACTTCTACCCTTATCCCTAAACAAGTCTCCTTGCGAAACCTCAACTCTTTAACCTCAGAAACAATCAATTCTATACTTGATTCACTACCCAGTTTTATAGAGCCCATTTATCCCTACCAATCAATTGATGGTGAAATGCATCTCATCCAATCTTCTAACCTTCTTTAATCAGCTCGCTCCTCTTAAATTCTTTACCTTCCGACACTCCCCAGCCCCTTGGATAAATTCTGAAATCAGAGAACTAATGAAAGGAGAGATGGACTAGACTTCCAGATGATTATTCCTCGTTCAAGTCTCTTAGAAACCTTACCCAGTCCTCCTTACGCCGTGCAAAAGCGCTTTCATAGTATCCTCTGCCAAGTCCCAGATCCTAAAACTAACTGGATAATCCCAAGGAAATTCTCCTTCACCGGCTACACAACCTTATCTCACTATCAGGTCTCTCCTGACAACCTTAATGCATTTTTCAGTGACACCCTTCTGAATGAGCCTCAGATCTTCCCATTCCTCAAATTCCATGTAACCCTGATTGTTTCTATTTTCTTTACATAACTCCCGATGACCTAATTACCTTTTTACTCAAATCCCAAACGAATAATGTTGAACAAGACCAAATATCAGTAAAAATGATTAAACTAAGCCTTCCTGTCCTACACATCCACAACTTTTTCCTTCAAAACTTCATTTTTCCCACAGCCTAGAAATAAGGTTGGACCACGGAATAAGGTTTTTCCTTCATAGTTTCCGACTTTAGGCCCATCTCCATCAGATCAGATCTAGCTAAGCTTCTGAAAAGATTAGGTCATTCCCACCTCACCTCATTCCTTGAACAAAGTACTAATCCATTCCAATCAGGTTTCCGTTCTGGTAATTCCACACAATCAGCTCTGTTAAAAATTTCCGAAGAACTCTATACCTCTGTAGACCAACAGAAAATCACAATCCTTGTCCTCTTTAACTTTTAAAAGCTTTTGAATCTGTTGGTCACACAATCCTCTCAAAACTATACATTTCCATATCTAATAATTTTTTGAACTGGTTTCACTCTTTCCTGTCTCTCCGCTCCCAAACAGTTGTTATTCCTAATAAAACTCCCCCCCCCCCCATCATCACTACTTCTCTCTCATGTTGTTCTTCAAAGTTCCTCCAATAGAGCCAACTTTATCCCAATATTTGGCTAATGTGCCTTCTTGGCACGTTTATAATTCAATCCCTAATAACTGAAAAATCATTCAATATCACCGACTTCCTCACCCTATGTTTATCCATTCTAACATTAAAAACAAGATCCCAACTATTCGTATATCCCTACCCATTGAACAACCTCCTTTGAAAAATCCTTTTCTGTTCCGGCTACCTCACTTTGGAACTCCTAACCTATATCCATCCATAAAGCTTGCTCCTTAATATCATTAAAATACCAGTTTTTATCCATCTTCTTGATTATCAATCTTCCGTCAACTTGTTAATAATTAACATCAAATAAGCTTCAGTAAATATGTATCCAATACAATGAAATAAAATTTGGATAAATATGCTCATATTTGTTAAAGTGTGATATAAAAATTCATTTTTTATTTATACAAGTTGCTCTATGGCAAATTGTTGATATATCGATTATTGATCACAAGCTGTTTGTAACAGCCGGTAATCTTTTGTTTGACTAGTAGTAGTTCTCAAGCCTTTTGTTGTGTGCGCTTTTTTGTTATTACTACAGTAAGAACGTTTTTTGTTATCTAACCGTAACAAATATAACATTTTATTTGTGTTTACCACCCACCGTTCAACCGCTGCAGTTGCAGCATGGTAACGTGCCAGTCTACCAACCCACAGGTTGTCAGATGGAATCATGGTCCAACCCGGGTTTTTTTCAAGCATAAAATAATGCAAAATTCATTTACAACCTCCCCCCCGGGCATTTGTGAGGCCCGTTAGTCAATGGGTGGCACTCACAAAAAAATAGGCGTGGGAGTGACGAACCCACCCTACGATAAAACCAGGTCAAGAAACGTGCGATGTACTAGGAAATACATCGCGCGAGGACTAAGGCCTTCATGGTCTGTTGCCTATTTAATAATTATAATAATGGTGAAGGCACATTTGGCAAGGCTGGGGAAATTTTATGGTTTGATTGTAGACTCTATGGAGAGGGTCTGAGATGATTTTGATGGCAGCAAGTTTTTACCTTCCAAGTTCCTTTCTTTGTGAACACCAATCACCTCAGTGATCTGATATATGATATATTTGTACAGGAACATTTATGAGATATGGATATTTCTATCAGAGCTTCCTAGTTAGCTAACAACTGCAAGAATGTCTCATTTCCTATACTGAAGGAAAAAAATGTTTTATTTCCTATGTCAACCTTTCTGGTCTATTCACAAAGACCTAGTAATTCCTTTAGGCCAAGTGCACTTTTTTTTCTTAGATAAGCAAGCTGTTATGTTTAGTATAAACAAGAATCAACTGATTTTTATGCAGGATGTACACGTTTGCAACTTGCCACAAATTCAAGACTGTACAAACATCAGTATTCACATGCTTGTTTTGTTCTTTTTACGTTTGTCAACGACAATCATACACCATTATACATACAAATTATACATTATACACCATTTTTGAAATAAAAAGCAACAAACTACATATAGGAAATGAAGGAAGGGAAATGTTAGATGTACCATCAGAAAGTTAGATGGTACATGATAAAAATTCATATAAATAGTACTACATAACCTATTATTTCAACTTTTGTTCAAGATTTTCAATGAAATATTTGTTATTGTAGGAAGATAGACCGGGTGGTGGTCAATGAAGGTATCAAAATAGTAAAATAAAACTATTAATTGTTAATCAACGTTTAGCCCCACTTTGCAGGGCTGTCAGACTGAAATAATAGAATTTCAAAATATAAAATCTTAAACTAAAGTTAATTATTGAATGTGAAGGTTGAGGGAATTTTTCAATTAACTGAAACATAGAGAGTACAAATATTAATCTGTTGGCAGTTCTAAATCAATGCAAATTGAACACAAACATATGGATGTAGCACAAGCGCTCTTTGATTTGTAGCTAAAAACTGACACACAACGGGTCAGGCACAAACTCATGCCAACTTATATCAGCCAATCCAAAAGACTCCTCCAAATCATTGCGCATGCATGAAGAAGTTGCTATACTTCGGCAAACGTTTAGTTACCTTTAGTGGTTTTTTGATGATTTCTCATACTTGTTGAGTGTTAGTTTAAAATTAAGCACTCCAAAAACTATTAAGTGAGCAAATAAAAAGCAATTAAACCAGAACTTTCTGCTTCAGGTCCTTTTTATATCCAATTGATCAAGTTTTGTGGAAACAGCATGGCTAATTTACCTAATGTAAACAAATGGGTGTGATGATGTTAAGGACATAAATAAAAACTGTTGAATTTTCTTTAACTCTTCATTATCGTTCTTACCATTAACACCTAGAATCCATTTCTTGATATCATATTTAAAAGAATTGAAATTGACACAAAAGCTACTTATGTTCTTCAAATTCAAAAATTGACAATTTTCCCTCACATTTATAAGTGAATTCATAACTTTTTCCTGACCATACAAAATTTGAAACTTGTAGACACTCTGTTTAAACAACAATACAAAATTGCCATAATCAAACACACCAAGCATATCCATGTCATTAATATTACTTGTTAAGTATTCATAGTAATATATGAATAGAAGTCTGCATTTGATTTAAACTGTGCTATCATTCTTTCTTTATAAGGGGAACATCACATACTCTTAATTAAGGTATGGAATTCACAATCAATCTCTTCTGCAAAGAAAACATATTCTTTGATTCACTGATTTATAGTTAAATATTAAAACATTTACAAAGAAACATAGTGGTGAGGGATTTATCACTGTTTCTCTCTCTTTTTTTTTTTTTTTTTTTTTTTTTTTTTATATAGAGCTAACACAAATATAAAACCAATCAACCAATTGTGTATTGTTTATTTATAATATCCATTTACAAAATTAATGACTATGTGAAAGTGTGTTCACAAAGTGTTTTATATCAATCACTGTTTGAAAATAAAAATCGAAGTATTATTACTTGACTTACAATAATATAATCAATTAAAGAAAAATATATATATATATATAAAACAACTAAATCAGTCTCTGCAATTTGATAATATATAGAGATCTTAGAGAAAAGGAGAAATAAATGAAATACTTATTTAAAGAAGGTCTAGATACATGATAAAAGAAAAATAATGGTAATAATAACAATAAGGACGATATAACCCACAGCAAATATCAACAATTGTTTTAATTTGTAACAGCAAGTTCATTTTATTAAATAAAAAAATTAATTACGAAAAAGAAAAGCTTGTTTTTGACCTTTCATGCTCCAATTCAAACTTTTCTAGTTCCTTTTCAAGTTCCTGAAACATAAAAAAATTAAATAACAACTTTAAATGTTTAATTTAAAATATTTTTTTCTAATATCATTTTGTGCGTACATGTGTGTATACATATATATTTTTTTGTTCAAACTTTAAAAACTCTACGATATTGGAATATAGATAAAAGGAGTCTCAATATACATTTTCATCCCCTCCCTCCTTATCTCTACACCATTTAGAATTTTTATTTAATTTTTTGAGAATTCCAGAGTCAGGTCAGCAGGAAAAGAACTAGAAAAGTAATTTAGAAATCAACATTATTTCCAAAGACAGACCAAATCCTCTGTTATAACAAAATCAAATAAAAATTCTGTTTTTCAAAATGAAAAAAATTAAACTATGAAAGCTTCTGATGGGTCTATCAAATATATGTAATCAGAGGTATTCTACACAATTAAGTATATTAAATTTTTTTTTTTTTTTAGAAAACTGGCATCAGATTTGTTTTCAGCAATTAAAAAATCCATAAATTAAAATTTTTGGGTGAATAAAAAATTTAAATATTTTTACTACAATAAAAATGTCATCCTGGCCTTAAAATGTTTTTAAGATTTAAATAACCCCTATGATTTAGAAACCTTTTAACTTTTTCAAATTCAATCTTGGAATCGATAAAAGTTCTTCAGCTACAAGATTTGCTTTAACCAAGGTGTTCCTACATGACAAAAAACATTGTTTTTATTTTGTAATTACACTTTTTTTTTTTTTTTTTTTTTACAAATCTTTGAAGAAAATACAATAGCTGTTTATATAGATAAAAACAATAAACTCCCCACTTTCTAATGAGTTCAAGAACATATAAATCAGACAAACTGAAGATGACATCAGAGCTCCATAACAAACCAAAATTTTTTACCCTCTTAGAACTGAAAATAAAAATTTATTTTAGTTTTTAATGTATTTTGTAACAGTTTTTTTTGGGTGCACTAAATCAAAATACAGCATTATTTTAAGTACAAAATATCTAAAAGGTTAACTTAAAATATCTAAGGCTGGTTTACTTAGTAATTAATTTTTTTTTTTTATTTCTTTTGCAATAATTTTGTTACTTATGTATTTTTCCTTTAATTTACTCTCAAAAACAAATGTTTTGTGGAAGGACCATGCCAATATCATTTTCCCAACTCAAAATATAAAATAAAGTAGTTTCGGTGTGTTTTATTTATGGTTTGTTAGCTCCTTAGATCCCATTGGATGAAAGTTGTACATATGTTGATTTTTTTTTTTTTAATATAGAATCACTAAAAAAGTTTAATCAAAATCAGAGGACACTTATTGAGCATTCTTCTGGATTTGAAAGGGGTTTTATTGTTCTCTGTTGATTTTCATTAAAACTTAAAATCCTCACTTTTAACATCAAAAACCGGTTTCAAATCAAAATCTTTGTAACCTATTCATACCCTTTATCATAAAATTCTTCTTCTGAAATTTTAACATAAACTATAAAACTACTAAGCAAAAATATTATAAAAAAATGATATATTTTACCTGAAGCATTGTATTTCGGTCCCATTGAGCCTTATATTCATCTATAATAGTCCTGAAGCTGAGGTAGAGATTTACTAAAGTATCGATCTGATCTATTTCTTTGGCTATTGTTAGAGTCTTGTTAAACAGAGAACTCAACTTGTTACTGTCAATTTGCACCTTCCTCTCTAAGGCATTATTATATATATTAAAATCATATTTAAAATGAAAATAAAGCAAGAATATTATCTATAAAAAAAAAATTAGAACAAAATAATTTTCCAACAATTACCATTTTTTTGTTCTTTTTCATTCTCTTGACTTTCTGTTTCTGAATTGTTTCCTTCTTCTTTTTTCGAAATATCTGGAATAGAAGTTATATCAGAAAAAAATTAATTTTTAATATTTATTTGTAAAAATAAATACTTGGAAGTATCAATTAATAGACAGAATTAACCTCACCTTCTGTCATGGTACTATCACCTGAATTGCTTCCCGAAGTCTCTTCTGTTTTAGAAGGATCAGGACTCTAGGAGGTAAAACAAACAAAAGTAAATTAAGAAACTTAAGGAATTTATACATACTGTTAAATCTTAGGAAACATAAAACTAAAAGTAGCATTGGTTGAAAAAAAATAAATAAATGAAACTCAATGATAAATAAATCTTATAAAATGAACATAAATCCTAAGGCAGCAAGTTAATGCCAAAAAGCGTCTCTCTGAGTCTAATTAAATAAAAGAGATATTCGGAGATGATCAAGGAATAGGACAGCAAGAGAATTATGAATTCAAGTACTTAACCAGAATGATTACTTGCCTCAGAAAAGTAAATTAAGGTGTGAAAAGTTATAACAAACTCATGTCTGTTCAGTATACAGAAATGTTTGAGTAGCAAAAGTTTGTCCAGAAAGTCTCTTATATAAAAACATTGAGAAGCTGATTATGACTAATGGATGCAAGACATGATCTTGGGGTAAAGAAAGCAAAATAATCCTTCAGGTATAGGAGAGAAAAATTCTTTGTAAATTTTATGGCACAATTGAAGTGGAGGATTCATGGAGAATCAGGACTTATCTAGAGTTAAGGGATCTAAATGGTGAACAAGATTTGAGTCATTCAGCTCAACAAACTGCGACAGATAGGGCATGTTGAAAGGATTGACCAAACAATAAAAATAAGCTTAAATGCTGAGAACACAAAAACCATTACGACTGGATTCCCAATCTTTCCTTTCATCTATTCTTGGACCTCCCAACCTAAACTAAACAATACTAATGTAAAATGCTCAATACATCAGCCAAAACCTTGGAGTCCCTTCTGACCTAACCTTTTCTGAGAAGCAACGCATCTCTCACATTTTCTGTTAAACCATATCAACCCTAAAGCAATTCATGTGTCTCTTTTAACTCCTTACTCACAAAATCCATCAACTCTCGTAATATAAATTAACAATCATTAAGCTCCAAGTTAGTATGGCCACACTACCAATACCAACATGAAATATACCACCAATTTGTTCTTAAGGGACTACAATTCAAATCTCATTTCAAGTATTAACAAAATATAAATTGTTTATGCTTAAAACATTAGTATTTAAATATTAATAAACATATATTACTTCATCACAAAAATCCTCAGTTTGTTCTAGGTCTCTTTATGATTTCATTATTACTATTACGATTTATGATACTAATATTATTAAATATAGATATTTAGATAATTTAGGAAAGTAAGTCAGTACCTGTTTAGACCTGCGAGGTTTCTTTCCAACAATTCCTTTTGACCACCTCATAGGTTTTCGAGCCTTCTTCTTACCATCATCTTTTAATTCCTTATCTTTATCTTTATCCTTCTCTTTTTCTTTATTATCCTCAGTGACGCCTTCATCACCTTCACAGTCATCTTTAAAGAACTCACGGATAAATCTGTAGGAAATATATTGATAGGTAGAAAAATCATAATTATGGAAAAGTTTTGAGAACAAAATATGAATTTGATTCAGTTTACATCAACATTTGAGTACCATTTTTATCCAGAAATTAAAATGCACTTCAAAGGTATGGTAGGGAAAACATATTACTTACCTAGAGCGAATAAAAAAGGTAGGGTCTTTGAAACATCATGACAATTTAACGAAACATAATAACAAATTAGATTGGTCTAGTTTTGACTTATCTATCAAAAAAAGTGGTGTGAATTCAAGTTTTTTTATACATAAATTCATTTTATAAAGAGTAGTATGCCCCAAAAGCAACAAAAAAATCATAAGGTCTTTATGGTCATTTACCACACAGAAAATCGGGAAATTAAAGTTGTTTATAAATACTGAAAGCTAACAGTGGCCCCAAAAGCAACCAAAAAATATACGGTCTTTATGGTCATTTTCCACACAGAAAATCGAGAAATTAAAGTTTTTTGTAAATACTGAATGCTAACAGTGGCCTCAATAGCAACAAAACAATCATATGGTCTCTATGGTCATATTCCACACAGAAAATCAGGAGATTAAAAGTTTTTATAAGAGCTGAGTAGTAAACTAACTACAAACTAACCAAGTGAAATTCAAAAAAGGTTGCTCAAAATAGTAGAAAAACTATTTATTTTACACCATTGTTTCACATCACATTGCATGGCTTCATCAAGGCTAAATAAAACAGTAAAGTATTGTAAAACTATTAGAATAAACATAAAAAGATATAAAAATAAACTAAGTAAATTACAAGAATATAAATTGAAATGAAAAGAAATAATAATAAACATAGTAAAAAAGGGGAAGAAGAAATAAATAAATGTAGGAAAATGCCACATTTCCTTCTCATTGGAAAACCGCTTTAGTTCGACCATTTAATAAAATCCCAAATCATTCTTCACCAAATGACTTCCGCCCTATTTCTCTCCTCTCTAACCTTTCAAAACTGCTAGAACGCCTTGTTCAAAACCAACTCTCCAATTTCCTAGAAGAACGTTCCCCCATCAATCCCCTCCAATCCGGCCATTTAACACAATCCGCTTTCCTTAAAATAACCCACGACCTCTAAACTGCCATGGAACAACAAAACCTAACTATCCTCATCCTCCTGGATTTCTCCAAAGCATTTGATACGGTTGACCACAACATCCTTCTTACCAAACTACGAAATCTTCCTCTATCCAACATTGCTTTGCGCTGGTCCAATCATTCCTATCCGATCGTTCCCAGTACATAGTGGTTCCTGATAAACCTCCATCAATGACTTGGCCCCTAACCTGTGGCGCCCCTCAGGGTTTATCGCTATCCCCTACTCTTTTCGCTATCTACATCAATGATCTTCCCATCCTTATCCAACATTCTCAATACCATTTGTACGCAGATGATTTCCAAATTTACCTTCCCTTCCCACCTTCTGACCTATTAGTTGCTACGGAGAAGATCCAGGAAGACTAAGGCAATCGTAATAGGATCCAATCACCTCTTGAAAACTATTCCTCTTATTCCAACCTTATTGCTAAACAACAATCCAGTACAATTCCATCCATACGTTAAAAACCTTGGTGTCACTATAGACCAAACTCTCTCCTAGAAAAACCATGTCTCTGATATTTCCCGTCGTACCTTATCCACCCTGAAGCATTTAAATTATCTTTGTCACCTACTTCCTTTGGAAACCCACAGGCTCCTCGTTACTTCCTTAATATTCCCCCACTTTGACTATTGCTGTGTGGTTTACAGGGGTGTCTCTGGGGATCTCGAAGCAAAATTAAAATGGTTAAATAATTGACGGCAGTCAAAACTAAAACTAAACCTTTTTAGTTTTGACTGCCGTCAAAATAGCCCTGAAGAAGCCCTGCAACGTGGTGCGAGACGTTGGCTCATTAAATTAGTATATTTCTACTATTTGAGTTTTTCTTGACCGCACCCGGACCATATTCCTTTCATCAAGGTTAAATAATTGCTTTGTATGATTTATCTTTGGGGTCCCCAGGGACGCCTCTTTCACCCGATTTTATGAAGAGTTGAAGTGGCTTTACCCCTCCTTCCGTCGTAAATATTTCCTTGCTTCCTTTCTTTATCAAGTTATCCAATCCCGCTGTCTATCATACATCTCAGATATCCTTCAATTTAAGTCCTCAGTGCATTCTCGCAATA
This sequence comes from Halyomorpha halys, assembly GCF_000696795.3. NCBI lineage: Eukaryota > Metazoa > Arthropoda > Insecta > Hemiptera > Pentatomidae > Halyomorpha > Halyomorpha halys. Next base: position 866,303 of record NW_027107790.1, on the reverse strand, counting down.
CCCGCTCATGGCCTTTAGACTTTTGGGCGACGTAACTGCCCATTGAACTGCAGCCTTTGGTAGATCTTTCCTCATCCAATCCTCTTCCCTATGGAATTCTATTCCCTCCTTTATTCATAGTTCTAACACCCTTCCAATCTTCAAATCCCGTATCTTCAACTACCTTCTGTCCACCCAATTCCGGAAGAATAACAATTGAAAGTTTCAAAAAATCTTTATATATTTTCTGTATTTTATGTCTTAGATTTTCATTTATAATTGTAAATTATATCTTTTAATTTATTATTTTTTAGTAATTGTATTTTTTTTCTTTTTATTTACTATCAAAAGTCATCTTATTTTTTATGATATGACAAGTGGTTTTATTTTATTTGTTTTATCATTATTTTATATATTCTGTTAATAATTGTTGTTTATTTGTATATTTTTAAATTCATTGTATTATTTTATTTTATGACATATTGTAATTTCATCTCTATTTTGTAATTTACTCTAAGACTATAAAGCCTAATTTTGACGCCTTTAAATTATTCTAATGGGATCAATCCCATAATAATAAATAAAGATTATTATTATAATATAAATAAATTAATAACATAGAAAGATGCTAACCTGAGTCATAACAGATAGAAAATGAACTGAAAATTAAAATTTGAAGGATGGAAGGAGCATTAGTGAGGGATAAAAGTCAAAGGAACTATAATGTATAAATTTGGTGAAAGTATTTAAATGGATAAAAAAAGATAGGAGATAAGGTAGGATAGAAACAGTCAGACATGAAAAGAAAGTTAATTTTATAGAATTATGTAAAGGTATATTCTTATATTCCTGCATACTTTACAGTGTTTGTGAATTGTTTTATTAAGCCCTGGCGAAGCAAAACATGGGACAAAACATTAGTGTGTAATCAATAGTTTCCTACTATATTGAATAACATTTTCTAACTGCCAACCGGACCGTCTTTCTTCATTAATTACACATGGTTGACTCATTATATACCAATATAACTCAAACTATTTGTTAGGTAATTTAAAATAATAAAATTACTTAATATTACTCATAATGATTGCATAAAACTGGAGGGAAATCTAAACTTTTTCAATAACAGATTTCAACTTAATTAACCTTGACTAGTATATTAAATTTGGAACTTTTTTTGAAAGTAGGAAATCTTTAGATCAGTAGGAGGCTGATAAATAAATTGTGATTAATAATTATATAATTAATTATTAATGATTTTGTTATTTAGCCGCCTTAAAGACCCTTCAAATGGTTTTAACAAATATAAATTATACTTATTTTTTAAGAAAATGTCCAGCTGTTTGGGATTACATAACTAAAATATTTTTTTAGTTACTCAATAAATATTTTGAATATTCAATAAAAAAAGTAACTAGCTGATAAAAAAACTTGGATTTATTCCTTTTCTGCGAGAATAAAATATGACCATAGTCCATATGAACTTTTTTGATTTTTTTGAGGCATATTATTGCCTCTTTAACAAACAAATTTACACACAACAAAAAACCCAATTCCACATCACACTTTTTGGTAAATCAGAATCTGGACTAATTTCTAAAGAAACCTTGACTTAATTTGTACCAAAGGTAGAAATGGATTTAAGTTTCTAGAAGTGGTATATTTGTAGTGTAACAGAGGGAGGCTGAGAAAAACATTCACAAGTAAAGTGTAATTTAAAAGACAAAACAAAAAACTTATCACTTGGTTCACTCATGAGAACCTTTGCAATATATTTAGTTAAGCAATATATAGTATATATTCAAAAGGTGAATGAACATTCTTCTACTTTATTTTTATCTAATCTAGAAATAATAAATTATTTACATAATGTAAAAAATCCTCAGGAGACCATGCAATATAAAATAAATTATTTATGATTTTTAAAAATGTTAAGAAACCTTTGGCTAGAGTTTTCTTCTCTTTTCTTCCGAGCTTCTCGGATGCTTCTACATGATACTTCAAAATCAGAATCCATCTCTGCTTTTATTAAGGCATAGGCAGTATCACGAAGGTAGCAGGCTCGATGACGTATAAGCTTATCTGCTGGATCCCTAAAGGGAAAAGCGTATAATTACTATAATATTTATATACTAACTCATTTTAAATATATTGTTTTGGCAAGTAGCTCCGAAAATAACAGTAAGTCTCTGTTTTCATTCAAACAAAGTAAACGAAAAAAATTAAAAACTAAAATATAACATTTTTTAATAAAGCACTTAAAAGTCCTAAATTATTATTAAAACTTCTTGATGGTAAACAATAGGTTTTTAATGAGGATCACTCATGCATGAAACAAGTTTTAAAATTTTATGATTATGCACACACCCAACACTCTCACTCAGAGATCCACACATCCAACACTCACTCAGGCACACAAAACACACACATGTGGAGTTTCTAGTTTCCCATCGGGTGTCTCCCCAGGTGGCGGATGGGGGATTCACACCAGATATAGTGTGGGAAATAAAATACCCGGGGTGGACCAAAACAAGACACAAATCCAGGTGGGACGGTTACTAGAATAAGCAGCGTACTGGTCAGCATTCTTTGTTCCTCAGGTTAGACACAGCTGTTTCATAACAGTGCAGGGACATAAAAACCCAGTACTGACATCCAAAGGGAATGTGAAAGCGGGTTCCCGGCATCGTCATCATATGACTGCAGTGCTGCAATGGTGGGAGACTTGGGCATTGTAGCATCTATCTAATTAGTCTAAGACTGACTACTTGCAAGATAAATGGACTTCTCTCTTTTACTCATACAACGCATAACATTCTTGACGAGATAAGGACTTATGCCTATGAAATCCAACTTTACTTTAAAAATATGCCCTCCATATCAAAACTGCAGATAGCCACACTTAAACAATGGAGATAAGCCCACCATTGGCCAGAAATACACAAAACATCAAGGAAGAAACCTAGCCTTAAGCCTCCGAGGCCTGATGCTGTAATTGTGAAGTTCCAACAACTAGCGAACGAGACGTCTTACAGAGTTCAAGAGAGCTAGAAGGAACCTCTGAGGAGCCATCAAAGAAAGTAAACAATATTGCTGGAGAGAACTTCGAGATAAGGTGGATGCAGACCCATGGAGTAGGCCTTATAAAATAATGCTTAAGAAACTAAATAAAGGCACAATGCAGCTCCCCACAAGATCGAATGTTGTGGACAATATTGTCAGCACACTATTCCCAGAACAGACGAGTACCATTGGATGTATAGATTTTATATTTATATATGTGTATATATATATATATATAAAGTATAAACAACTGGTTTTCCACAAATCACGCAGGAAGAGATAGAGGACATGGCCTCAGACCTACAACATGGCAAGGCACCAAGATTGGACAGAAATCCAAATATGGCTCTCAGAAAACAGCTGGATCTTTTCATCGATCTCTTCAATTCCAGCATTCATGAAGGCTCATTTCCAAAACCTTGGAAATGACAGTGCCTTGTACTTATACCAAAGGGTAAAGGAAGACTGGAAGACCTGTCAACCTATCCAATTTGTTTATTGGATATTACAGGTAAGGTATATGAGAAAATCCTTTCCCTCAGGCTACAGGGGTTCACAAAGGGTGTCAATGGCCTCTCAATGGCTCAATATGGATTTTGTAAAGAGCGATCCACGGTAGATGCTACTTGGTACTTGCTACAATTGTCCCTTTGATTATGTTATACGGGGCTACAATTTAGAGAGAAGCAATAGTTTGTTTATCACGGAATTTCCTTAAGGGCAGTAAGTGCTTTTCAAACTGTTTCCTATGAGGCAGTGTGTGTGATAGCCAGAATGCTGCCTTTTAACATGGATGCTTTAGAGCCTACCAAAATCGCTTTAATTGGACAACACTGCAGAATATCCAGCATGTCTGGTTATCGAAGAAACAGCGGAGCACATGTTTTTTACTTGCATATGATTTGCAGAAGAAAGAAGGGAATTGGAGAGATTGTGAGGAGGAAGCATCACACCAGAAAACATTGTGAGCCATATGCTGCGATTAGAACAACATTGGGACACAGTGAAGATATTCAGTTGTCCTTAAGAGGTTGAGAGCGGAAGAGAGGGCTAGAGGGTATGACTAGCATGGAAAACATGAAAACCATGTGAAGAGGTGGCACTCAGCCCTCTATGAAGTAATGCCTAACGGTGGTCCTATGGAGAGGAATAAACAGGTGTAGTGAGGTCATTTAAGAGGGCAAAAATTCCACACATGGATAGGTACGGGCCTACCCGTGTCTTTTGAAAATTTCTACCGACCCTCGTAAAAAAACACACAAACCCTCCTATAATATAATTTAATCAATACACTATAATATAATTTAATCTATACAATTACCTATCCGGATTGTACTCTAAAGCATTTCGGCACAATAAATCAACATCTGATAAAAAGTCTTGGGCACATGTATATTTGTGAAGGTCAATTTTTGTCATCATTGTCTCAAGATCCATTGGTTCCTTAATAATTTGCAAGTAGTCCGGAACTTCTTTTATGTCAACTGGTTTTGAAAACATATAGAACCTGTAACAACACACTTTAGCACATTAATGCAAGCTAAAACCTATAGGTTATTGGTATATAACAGAAATCAGAGCCAAAACTTGATATAGCATTTATAAGTCAATTGAAACTTTTTCCAAATCAATTGTTACTTTGTCCATTTGTAACCCAACTGGACTTGAATTAATTCAAGAAAAGTTGTATTTTATTTTATTTTTAAATGAAAAATATCTACGTTTGTTTCAATAATGACTTTTGATATAATTTTGTCCCATTCTTCCAATACTTTTTTTCTTTATTAGACTATCAATATCAAGTGCTAATTTCACTAGTTATTAGATTCAAAAAAATTAGTTTTTTTTGTTTTTTTTTTTGTTAGTAGTATAACATAAATATTATATGTACTCACATAATTTATTCTTAAAATTGATAAATAGAAATGAATATGGTGCTCGACACCGAGCTATTCTTCTATTTATAAGTTAATATAAAAATTATCATGAGAATGTCTGCAATAATTGACCTGAATAATATTTTGGTTATTTTAAATCAATTTAGTAAATTCCATTATCTTCTATTTGAAGATCTATTGGTTTAAAATAATAAAAGTACTTAATATTGCTGATAATGAAATAAAAAAAACTATTAAAATTACTAGGAAGTTTTTTTTATAACATTTAGTACACAACTTTCACAATAATAAACTTGTTTTTCATAAAAACAATATA
>NW_027107790.1:857456-860997 GCF_000696795.3 Halyomorpha halys | reverse complement strand
TAATAAATAAGAAATGTATTATTATTTAATACAGTAAATTATTTTGGCTGAAAACACTGATATTTTCCGGAGACAGAATTTCACATCGCATAATTTACTCATAAAACTGGAGGTAGATCTTAGCTTATTCAGTAACAAACCTCAACTTAATTAATATAGACTTATTTTACAAAAAAACAAAACTCAATGTTATTTAGCCACTTAAAAACAAAGAAAAATAGTACTTGTTTTTAAAGAAAATTTTGTTTGATTCACTATGCTGCAATTTAGATTAAATTAATTTCCCAGCTTAAAAGTTTTTCAGTTATTGCTTCCTAATCAATATCAATTGCTTAAAAAAAATCAAAAACACAAAATATGAATCTTCTCCTTTTCTCTAGAGAATTGATCATTGTCTACATGAAATATTTTTGGTGCTTTTGAGGTATACTTTAATCTTCGTAAATATTGCTAACAAATTACAGAAAACTGTAAATATTTCATCCCTAAAAATATAATTAAGCCCCAAAATATAAGAAAAATGCATAAATTTGTAAATGAGACATATTGACCTTGTAGCTTTATTCCTCATAAAATAGTATATATAAAAATAAAAGAATACTTATTAGAGGCCTGAAACCACCTCAAAACTTACTGCTTATTCCTGGCCAACTTTGAACATATCTGCCTTAGAAAAATTCTAAGTTCCCGCAATGTTTTCTCCTCATCTTCGTACATTGCCTTCATTTGTTCTTCAGAAAGTTTGGGTGGTGGAGGAGGAGGTGCTAACTTCAATTCTTCTACTTCTATAAATGTTATTAGAATGTGATAATCATATTCATAAGATATATCAGTATTTACCAGAACTTATAAAATATTAAAAATGAAAGAAGTATTATAGTCTCAAATATTAAAATTAAGCACCTATTAATAGAAGTCAACATTAAAAATTGGATAATAAATCAACTTAAAACTATTATTCAAAGATATCTAAAATTTATTATGAAAGTATGAGTGAGAATGTAAGTACTTTCCTAACGTTTCCGTAAGACATATTTTACTGACTCCTCATCCTACTTATGTACATTTGCATGTATACAAAATGTTACCCACCACATTGAAATTTATAATAGAATAATAAATGTGTTTTGACTATTCAGATCAATTAACTAGCTAATAACTGACAAAACATGGAACTTGAAAATACAAATAAATGAGATAATTAAAACATTTTAAAAAAAAAGAAGAAAATATGGACCCCTCTAAAAGTAGACACTAAAATTTCTATAGTAGACAGGGTGGCTACAGGAGAATATTAAATACAAGAAGTTACTGATTCATTTCTTACTCTATCTAGCTACCATTCAACAACAATGAATTTTATGAAATATTTTTTATCAATCTATCATAAACTAATTATAAAGGCCAAAAATATGAATTATGACACAAAATAATTGTGGCGACATTTTTATAGTTAGATAAGGGTGCCACAAAATTTTTTAGCTCGACAAGGGTGCTGCGATATTTTTTTAGCCCAGAAAGGGCACAGTAGAAAAATTTCTCTTCAATTTTATTACTAGAGATTTAACTATAACCCCCTTTTTTTTTTAAATACTGTGACACTTATTTATTTATTTTTCTTTCCTAAGCTTGTCCTGGCGCCCCAATTGTGTAATTGGCAAATATATTGCCCTACTCTGCTTTAAAGCATACAACATAGTTAGTCAAGCTATATCTAAAGTCTGCTTCAATTCATTTCTCAGTTCACTTAAAGCCAACAAGATCCCACCTTTTAAACTAATTTGGTGTCATATTTATAACTTCCAGCATTCAAACATTTCTTTCTTGTCCATCACACTACCCTTTAGAATTCTCTTCTTCCTAATATTGATTGGACTCCTTATCTAAGCTCATTCAAAATCTAATTTTACCAACTAATATTACTACAATGATATTACAACCTCAAGTAGGTCTTAGCCTTTTCAAGAAACAATTGCCTAGAGGATGTATCTAATGTGGCTACCCATTGCTGTCTGTGTCTTCCTCTTCTTCTGGTACAATCCTTCAACTTTCCATTTGAAAACATTTTAGCAGGTTCCTCCTAACTCATTCTAACCACATGGCCGGCCTACATCGATCTGTTAATTTTCATCCGAGTAATTATCAGGTAGCCCGTCATCTTCGCCATTAATTATTTAATTAATTACCCTGGGAATATTATGTAAGAGTATTCTTTAAATGACAATGATTCCTTTTTGATAACTATTCCTAGGTCTTTCACATGGTCCAAGTTTTAGAGGGATATAAGAATAATTATTTTTAATGATAGAGTCCTTACTTGGTAGAGGAATTTAATTTGTTTCCATTAATTTTTTTTACTTGTTGATTTTTCTTTATTTATTATTATCAATTATGCTCAACCAAATGAATGTATAAATATTTTCTATTAATTTACACTAAATGTCTTTAGGTAAAAAGTGATTCCTCTATATGTTAATTCTAAAAGAACAGAATAAATTTATAATTATATTCCAATTATATACATACATATTTACATTGACAAATTTTTTACATTTATTTGTAAAAATACATTATTTTAGTACTGCATTAAGCAAATAGAATTGAAAGTCTCAAAAAGAAAAGAGGGTAAGGGAAATAAAAAAAGAACAGACACAAGCCTTAGATCGAGAGTATTAAGTATGTTCATATTAACTTATCATCTGGATGACCAAGTATCCTGGTTATTGAGGTCAAACTGTACACAATTAAGAAGAACGAAATAGTAAACAGAAGATTTTAAGTACAGTATGAATTTAATAACCTTAAAAAAATTTGTTTGATGTGATAAATAAAATAAAATAGTTAATATCTGAAATTAAATAACTATGTTCAACAAATCAACCTTATAAAAACAAAACAAACAAACCTTTTGCCTTCACAGGAGGAGGTGGTCTCTTCAGTGCTCTAATTCTGAAAAGTGGCCTGAAGAATGCTTCCTTCTGCTGAGGAGATGGAAATTTGCAACGAAAAACTTCTCCTCTATAGCTACTGAAGACACTATCGATCTAGAAAAATTAATTTTAAAAATTAGTGCTGCATGTGCATCACATAACTTTCACTTAATACAATTTTGAGTAGAAATTAATTTCTGCTCAAATAGGACCACTGAAAGTTATTTGATTGTAATATTTCCTATAACTGTATTTAAATAAAGGAAAGTGAAAGTAAAAGCTGGCAACTGAAACTAGAAATTCAGTATTTAAGTCTATACATCGTCACAATACAACAATGTAGTATACAAACTATATTATATTCTTTTCTTTCCCATCCTCTTTTTTGATTTGTGACTTGAGACATGACTTGAGATGATAAAAATATTCATTATTTACAAATCTATCAAACTCATCTTTTATTTTAACATTAAAAAATTACCAAACATAAATATATATATATAAAGTATAAACAACTGGTTTTCCACAAATCACGCAGGAAGAGATAGAGGACATGGCCTCAGACCTACAACATGGCAAGGCACCAAGATTGGACAGAAATCCAAATATGG
>NW_027107790.1:856415-857311 GCF_000696795.3 Halyomorpha halys | reverse complement strand
CAAACATTTCTCTTAACGAGTTAGTTTTATTGAAGGAACCAAATGTCCCACCTTTACAATGGCCAACTGGGAGAATTATAGAACGTTTTCCTGGACCTGATGGAGTAGTAAGGGTGGTCAAATTGAAAACCGTTAGGGGGGATTTTGTTCGACCAGTCACAAAATTGGCCCCATTGCTTTCCTCAGATTAATAATTGTACAAAGGTTGTAAACTAAACTGAAATTTTTGTCCCAAGACAAAAATTGGTGGGCGGTATGTTAACGCCATATATATGTATATGTATATTAATTAAAATGTAAATCTTTTTTTTTTTTTTTTAATCAGCTGTTAATAAATTTAACACATGACAAGTATGTTTTTGTTTTAAAAACAAATGAAGAATTCTGCGTGTGTGTGGTCGTGAAATACCAGCCAGTAGGATTATTAGACACAACAATACTACAAGTTCAGTGGCCATAGATCAGTCGCCCCGTCGACATCGTCGCCCATGTACACTCGCCCAGTCGAGTAGCCAACTTACAGTCGCCCATTCTGGATGAGATCTTCGGAGCGGTTTGCTGTGTGGGCCCACCAACGTTAAGAACAGAACGTCGTCCCCGACCTTTTCGGTACGTACTGCAGGACCCCGACCCATCGGAGTTCATCACTTCATCATTTACAAAAATTTGTAATTAGCAATTTTTTTCTTAGTGCAATTTTCGTCAAAAGAAGTTTTTTTTTGTTATTATTTTTGTTAATTGGGTCCTATATTATTTACAAGGTTTCTCTTTGCTTTTAATTTAATTTATGTATTTGATCTAATTTAATTTACGAATAAATGTTTTATCCGAGCCAGCGTTTATTTATTTTTTTTAGTTAAGCTTTCCAACAAGGAGACTATGTCGAATTGAGGTGG
>NW_027107790.1:821536-855310 GCF_000696795.3 Halyomorpha halys | reverse complement strand
TAGAAGATTCTATAATCCATGTATAGGTATCCAAAAAATAAGAAAATTGGTTTTAGAATTTAGATATACTAATTGATTTTTACTAAAATGTTTTAAAAAAAAAAAGTTGTAAGCACGTATGGTTTCATATAACAGAGCTTTACAAACTTTTTTGTGTGATACTAATTAAAGCAAGGGTATCACACAGTATACAAAAAAATTATGATTGCTTTCTTACATTTGAAAAGACTGACAGTTGATTTCTATCTGTAGTTACAATTTACTTCACACTAACATGACATTTGATCCTAAGAATTTTAATTTCTTCACTGTTTTACCTTATGGGCTATTCTCTTCTGAACAAACAAAGATGACCCACACCAAAAGCCTAAACAATTATCAAACCCCTTTTTCCTACTATTTAAAACTTCTTTAATAGGGAACACTTAAATTTCAACAAACCAACACATTTGAATAATTTGATACAAAAATCTTAAACAAAATGTATATGTGATGCATGCATAAAATATATTTAATGCATAGTTGTATGCTGTTTCAAAAACTATACTGCACAAAAAAGTTCAGGATTGACTTAAGTATATTATATTATTAAATCTAGTATATTAAATATATAAATAATTAATTTATATTAACTGTAGATAATAATTACAATAGCATTGTTCTGAATTTTTTTTAAATTTAATAATAATTTAAAGAACAGAAAAAATTCATCAATTTGCACACACAATGTCATTACCATGATGACTTCACACTAGTTACCACACAAACCTTTCTAATAATAAGTGTAAACTAATTTTATGAAAACACTATTTACAATATTTAGATGTAAGTATTTTATTGATAACCAACTCAGGGTGGGTGTTCAGAAAAAATAAATTTCTAAATAAAATGAGGGTGTAGGGGGGGGGGGATGAGAAACTTATATATTAATATTTAAAGGTCATTTTGTGTTTTAGGGGTCATATGAAAAATATAAAATTATTTTACATGATTTTATTAGATTGTTAGGTTATTTCTACCAGCATTGTCATTGAGGATGGGTTTATGACACATGATGTTAACATTTAGATGCCTACTAATTAAACAAGCCAATAGCGAAATATTATTATTATGCGAAATGTTATTGTTATTAGAAATGTTAGAATTACTAACAAAAATGTTAATGATTTTTTATTTTGTTTATATCGATTTGTTGAAAATATTATTTCACGACATTTTGCTATTGACCAGTGTAAACTGTAGAAACCAAAATGTTATGAACATTTGTGTTAAAAATACAATTGTTAACAACATTTTTCTTTTTAGTTCTTGAAGTTTCTCAAAGAATCAATGCAGCTGGAAGAATATTAAGTTGGCTTCGAAGGCGTTTCATGGACAAAAGGGAGGTGATGAGAAAAACTAAAATAATGATCTACAAATCGACGCTCCTCCCTATTCTTTCCTATTCTTCCGAATCGTGGACCCTCACCTCGAAACACAAGGATCCAATCCATGGAGATGTGATACCTTCATTAGGTGGAAGGAAGGACACGATGAGATAGAGTACAGAACAGTACCATTCGGACAAGCCTCGGAGTCAAACCGGCTGAGAGCATCCTAGAGGGGCACAAGCTAAGGTAATTCGGACATCTCCTTCGGATAGATCAGCAAACAACAGCCAGAAAGACATATGAGACTTGCGTAGAGGGAAGAAGGCCAAGGGGAAAACCAAGCATTTCTTGGAAGGAGAGTGTTAAGGAGGCGGAATATGGACTGGAGTAGGAGAAGAGAGATGGTCCAAGAGCAAGATATCTGGTCCAGACTCGGCAAATTGTAACCCCACACTGCGCAAGCGGTAAAGGGGATAAAATGATTATAATGATTGCTGAATAGAAAAGGCATAAGCATGGAGGATGTAACATCATAATATATGCAATGGCACCAATCAGACGACCCAAATCGCCTTTAAGATTTATAATATCTAGTGTTAACATGATAAGGACCATCAGAAGCTTGTCTTCCAACACACTTTTTTAAGACCAAACCAACCTCCCCATCCTTAAGTGGAATGTGGATGGGCGAACCCACCCTAAATTTATCAAACTTACGAAGACTGTAGAAGACATTTGTATTTTTATGATTGTAGGGGCAGGAGCAGCATCTGATCATCTCCAAGAATTTTAAATTCCAGATTTTCAGACTTATGTACTTCCTTAGGTTAGACTATATAAATCGAGAGTCATATATCAAAGGACCCAGCATGGATTTCAGAGTTATAAAGGATAGGTCAGCTTCAGTTATAAAAGAAAAGTATGTATCCAACACTTCTTCCATAACCTAAACTTTTGTTAAGATCGGAACAAAGCTTATATGTATATTTCTAGCCTCAACAATAAAAACTAAATTGAATCCCTTGAAGTCCTGAAACTAAGGGGTATATTACTTACATCTAACAGTGAAATAAGCAAACACCTGTGGTAATATTTTGCTCAGGTATCAATTTCTGAATTCTAGGCTTTTCAAGATAGTGTATCTCTTGCTTAACGGAAGAAAAGGAAAAACTCATTGAATCTCCGTTTAACGAAGGGGAACTTGATTCAGCCCTACATAGCACTATAGGAGACAAGAGCTCTGATCTAGATAACATCTTGCCAGACTTTCTTAAGCATCTTGGGTGAATGGCAAGAACAGTTGTTCTCCAGTTCCTTAACCTCGTTTGGGAAAATCATGATCCATGTGAATGGCGTAAAGCTGAAATTGTGCCAATTTTGTAGAAAGTTTCAATTCAAAACTTTATGAGAGAAAGATCTTGATGCGCCTGGAACCATATATAGAAACATACAAAATCTTGCCCGAAGGTCAAGGCGGCTTTTGTACGAACCGAGGCACCATAAAGCTGACTAAATGCATTAAGGATGGTTACCACCAGGAGAGTACGCTAGCTGTGATGATTAATTTCAAACTAAATTTGATCGGGTTTAGAGGACTCTTTCAAAAATTGGGATGGAAAGATAGAGGAGAAAGATTATCTGATGCTTTCCATTCATAGTTCTCTCAAAGATTCGTATGAGTCAATTACTTGAGAAGTTCTTCTACTATCAGTCATGACAGGAATTTGCCTTCAGCCCAATTTATAAATGGATAGAGGAAAATAAAATTACTATCAATGTAATTAAGATAGAGATTCACCTATTCTCCCAGTAAACCTGATCACATGAGTAAATATACAATGAGTTGAGGCTAAGGAACACAAAATCACTGTGCAACATACCTGGACAATCACCTATCATAGTCGAAACACGTTGCTAGATTATACAATCAGGGTGAGCAGCATATCTTATAGCTGAGAAAATTGGTGGTGGTGGTGGAGTGGGGAACATCACAAGATGCCCTCTCCATCATATACAAAGCACATTTGTTCCCTTCAATGGAATATGTTTCAGAACTGCTCATATAGCATCAGAATCATTCCAGGCCAAAGCACTTCAATTAATCCTAAGAGCTCCAAAATCCATCTCCATAGCTGCTATGGATGTCCAGAGTGGGGCCAAACTGATGGTCAGCCAAAGCAAAAAGATGCAGAAGCAGTTAAGTTTTTATGATCACCTGAAAAGAGGGACAATATTCTACTGACAGCAATACTATTCTGCAGCTAAAAGGCTATCCAGTCAAGTTAATTTCTCATTTATTAGAGAAATTCATATTTTACTTAACATGAGACCTATGAACACCAGTTATTTCTCTTGATGCATGAAATGGGCCCCTATGCCCTTACTATAGGTTCACTTAACTTTAATTGTCTTGGCTATTATTGTGCAGGCGTGGAATATTTATGAATTTATATTTTGATATTTATGAACTGACAGGTCGCCTATCAAGAAACTTTAAGGAGCAGTAAGTAAATCATGGGCATCCTTATTGATTGAACCGATACCAAAGAACCTCACTAGAAGACAAAATGTTGCCTCTTTTAGAATGCAGACCAGCTCAGTGTATTTTCAAACTTTTATACCTCAAAGAAATGAAAGTGGTGCATCTGGACCCTTATCCCTTACAACAGGACATGAGAGGTAATCTTAATTAAGTTTAGACCATATGAGTGAAAAAATCTTAATTATATAGGGCTACACGAGTACAGATGGCTGCATAAGTGCCTTGTATTTTGAAATAATAAAAAAATAAATAAATAGAAATTTAGTCATATGTTTTTTTTAAATCTCGACAATACCTTCAAAATGAGTTAGAGGATTGGAAATCTGTATTTGAAAGAATTAGTATCCTAGAAGAGCCATTAGTGATCTCATATATTTTTTTCCACTCCTGATTTTATTTATTTTTTCATTTTTGCACACCTCCAAACTGAGTTAGAGGGTTAAAAATTTCAATGTGAATTGAGTTACAGTTTAATTTTGCATACCTTTACAGACATTTCTTTCAAATTAGGCTAGGTCATTGACAATTTGTAAGTGAATCATGTTGGCAATGGAGAAGTGCTTTCTGCGGTTTTCAACTTTTATTCCCTCCCTCCCCTATCCCACAATTAATTTCAAAGTTTTTAATTATAATAAAACAAAATCATTTTAAATCTGTTTTATGAACTAAATATAGGGAGAAATAAGACCTTAGTGATGGAGTTCTGCTGCCCACACTCTTTTTAGTTTATAATACATCCTGGCATTATTCAACCATTTCTATCCTAACCCTCTATTACCCTATTATTACCACACTAACTAATCATGTTTCCAGAACTTAAGACTGACTATCTGATCTTAAAGAGGATCCCATCAAATTCTCAATGCCTGTTATCATCACATAACAACCAATAAAACTAGAATAATAAGAAATTTGACTCTTTAAAATAATAAATAGAATTTTGACAGAAGCATACCAGTATGAATAAAAATTTTAATACTTAGAATTAAAAAAAGAGACATAAAAACTTATCTATAAAATGAAATAAACAAGTTTTAAATGAACTAATGGGAAATTTAAAAAAACTAATTATGACGTTCTTAAAGTCTAAGGAAAATACTCCATATTTCTCAAGTACATTATTGACTTAGTCAAGACAATATTATGGACTTCTGTTCATTACTTAGTCCATCTTCATTTTTTTTTATCCTATATCATCTTCAAATAACCTGGGATTTCATCAATCTTTTTAAATTTGTTTCATGGTCTATTTCATCTTGTCATAATTTTCCTTATCACAATAATTTTATATTATAATATTCTTTTTCAGTAAATATCCTAGTCTACTTAGTATTGGACAGTTTGGACTGTATGAAGTAGACTAGGAGGAATGTTGTCTTACCTTGAAAACTACATGAGTCAATAAAGAAATAGAGAAGTATTGGAGATTTTCCTAGAACTATAAAAAAATAATAATTTAGTATGTAGCATCAGTTAAAATTTGAATTATGAAGTATAAAGAACCAATAATACCTCCTGAGGAAGAGTATCCGTAGTAGAAGTAGCTAAAAAAAATATGGATAAGGATGTATCCATAGTAGATAGCAAGTTAAGAAACACAGCACGAGATGATCTACTTAACGATGACCACCAATAACCAATTTCACCAAACCAAAGTACACAATCACGATTGTGAGACAGTTCCTTGAATACCTGCAAAAAAAAATAATAATAATAAAAATGTATATAAATACAAAGGATAAATATATTAAAAATTGTTTTTACAAACAGTGCTATGAAAGAGAACCGTAGTCTATTAAAGACTGGCTATGAAGAAATCTCTTAATGCTAACTTTGAAATGTAGTGAATGAAAGGAATAAACAGAGATAAAAAGATAAACCATAGATTGTTTATATACCGATTGAAATTTTTTTTTACCCCCTTCCAGGTCATTTCTGATATCCAGGGAGGGGGAAGTTATCTACAGTATAACATCTTATTCTAACCATGGTGGGGGAGCAAGCTTTCATATGTAGGACCACCACAGAAATAAAAGTAGACTCCCCAGGGCAGATTCGAACTGGTGCTGCTGCGACCAGTTGAAGGTGGCACTTAAGCCTGATTGGCTAAAAATGGTCCTATTCCGATTGAACTATACTTATACTCTGATAAGTTAAGATTTCATACTTATACTTCGATAAAATCTAATTAAGAGTAGGATTTTCATGTAAATAAATACATATTTTTACTGGCATATATATTACCATCAACTCGCTTTTTATTTTGACACATTTACGATCAATTCAAAACTGATTTATTCACATATTCACCCCTGTTTTTTTAATAGTTATTTTTATTTACATCAGAACTTGAATAAGATTGGGTAAAACAATTTTTTTTATCAAAATATCAGTTGATCAGTGCCAGTCCCATGAAACGAAAACTTGACTCTTCATGGTTAGAATAGGCTAGGGTAGTACCTTATAGACAACTCACCTCCTCACTATATGTCAGAAAGTACCAGAAAAAGGGTCATAAAAAAAAAAAAAAAAAAAAAAGTTGTGCTCTATTAAAAAAAACATATAACTTATAAATGAAGCTATGTGCAGAATGGAAGAAGCCCCAGGAGAAATAGGAAACAGAACTAAGGAAATATATCTTAAAAACAAATTTAGGTTCTAAAGAGATACTGCTGATTTCTAAGACCATTAGTTGATGATAGCGAAAATATCAACTGAGTGGAACCTTTCTGACAGTTGATACCAAGGTCTGATATGATATAATAGAAAATATATAAAAATAACAGTTTCCAACTGTTTTAGAAATGAATAAATGAAGATAATAAATAATTAATTTACATTTACATATTTGTTTTAAAATTATTACATAAACATTGGGTTATAAAATGAGTTTGTAGTATTTTTCAATATTTCAATTTATTCCTCTCTGTTTTTATAAAAACATGTTTACTTGGTCAATAATGTTTACATATTCTAAAAAAGGATTAGTTAAGGTGCTTTCATGCATCAGTTTCAACCGAGATTCCTTATTTTTAAGTGGTATTTTGCTTGCTCAAAATAAAAGTGAAAAAAATTCATTTTTGTCAATTAATGATTTTTTATTTCCGAAAAGGAAAATCTGTTGCACAGACAGTTAACAAAATTTGCAGTGTGTATGGTGATGATGCCTTAGGAGAAAACACCGTCTGTAAGTGGTTTGCTTGGTTCAGAATCTGAAACTTTGACTTGAAAGAAGCAAAGCACTCGGGACATCCTTCAACTGTAGATGATGACCAAATTCGAGCATTGGTCACAGACAGCCCTCACTCTACGTCACGGGATATCTCAGAAACACAACTTATCTCATGCAAGTTTCTCAAATCATTTAGAGGCTGTGGGATATGTTTCTCGAAGTGATAATGGGTTCCTCACAATTTGAAGGAAATAAATTTATTGGACTGCATATGCATTAGCGATTTTTCAGAAATTATTGGAGTTTGGCTGGGATGTAATCCCCGACCCACCCAATCACCAGACCTTGCCTCTACAGATTTCACTTATTTCGGGACCTTAAAAACTCTCTTCACGGGAAATACTTTAATTCACTCCAGGACTGCAAAACGCATATAGAGGAGTTCATTGTACAAAAATCTGAGAAGTTCTGGGAGGACGGAATTAAAAAATTACCTGAAAGATGGCAACATGCAATAGATCAAAATAGGCCATATATATATATATATGAACCAATATATATATGGGATGCGACATCGACATCGATGTTTTTAACATACATTTTTTGAAGCCAATGTTTTATGTTTTGTGTTAATTTTTCATTTTTTTGTGAAAGTAACTTAATAAAAACAAAAAATTTACTGTATCAACAGATTTTTATCAACAATGTTGTGGGATTAGGAAGTACTTCCTCCTTCCTACCTTCACACTAACAACAGGATAAAGATAAATAAAAGGTCTTTTTTCTTTCAACAACCACTTCTGACTATCTGGAACTGTGCTCAGAATGCCTAGAACAAGGTTTGGGAGGGAAAAACACTATGCCCCCAACAGTCTTAGTGGTTGTTTGAACTAAGAATGAGACATCGAGAAAAAAAACATTCATGTTTTGAAATATCTTTCCTAATAAAACATTGCCAAAAATACATCGATGATTTTGAACATCCTTTTCAATAACATAAGGTCTTTTCCGACGATTTCTGATTATCCAGAACTGCACAGAGCATGTGCAGTATTGGGTTTGGGAAGAAAAACCACTTACTACACATGCTCCCAACAGTATTTAGTAGTTGTTTGAACTAAGAATGCGACATGGACAACGAAAAACATCGATGTTCAATATTAAAATATCGTTGCTTACAGAACATTGCCAAAAATACATCAATGTTTTTGAACATCCATTTCAGTAACATAAGGTCTGATCTAACGACTACACATTCTCCAGACAGTCAGAAGTTGTTGCTGGAACTAGGGATGCGACATCAATGTTTTAAAATATCAATGTTGAATATTAAAATACCGTTGCTTACAAAACATTGCCAAAAATACATTGATGGTTTTGAACATCCATTTCAGTAATACAAGGTCTGTTCCAACGACAACGCATGCTCCGGACAGTCAGAAATTGTTGCTGGTACTAGGGATGTGACATTGACTACAAAAAACATCCGTGTATTAAAGGATCAACATTCAATATTAAAATATTGTTGCTTACAAAACATTACAAATAATATATCGATGTTTTAAAATATCAATGTTGAATATTGAACATATTGTTGCTTACAAAACATTGCCAAAAATACATCGACATCAAATAAATACAGGGTTTGGGAGGGAAAAACACTTACTATGCTACCAAAAGACATTAGTGGTCGTTTGAACTAAGAATGATACATCAAGAAAAAAAACATCAATGTTTTAAAATATCGTTCCTTAAGGGGCCTCTACATGTTGGCCAAGCCATGGTGAACTCAAGCATGCGCGAGCATGTGGATGGGTGGCTTGTACGAGTTGGCCTAAGCTCGTTGCCGATCCGTCAAGAGAGTCGGTTTTTTGGACACAGATCAAAGAGGGTTCGTCAGAGCCTTCGGGTAGCGTCTCCACCATTGGTCTTTGTCTAGTTGCAACTGAGAGCTGTTAGGAGGTTAAAGGTGTTTGTTGGTACTTTTTATAATAAGTTTTATATTTAATCCTATTTATTTTTATTTAATTTCCTTTCATTTTCTTTTTTTTTTTTGTAATAAAAATAATATAATCCCAGTGCAATGGCTGAAACCACTTGTACGTCCACCAGGCTTGCCTCTCTGAATAACACTGACATGTGGATGGACCTCTCTTTGTTTACCGAGCATTTGTACAAGCCTCCGATTCGTGGCGAACGAGTGGATCCGCCTTAACAAAATAAAGATGTTTAAAAACATTGATATTTTAAAACATCGATCTTCTTTGTTGTCGATGTGGCATCCCTAGTTCCAGCAACAACTTCTGACTGTCCGGAGAATGCTTAGTCATTGGAACAGACCTTATGTTACTGAAATGGATGTTCAGAAACATTGATGCATTATTTTTGGCAATGTTTTGTAAGGAACGATATTTTAATATTGAACTTTGATATTTTAAAACTTCGATGTTTTTTGTAGTCGATGTCGGATCCCTAGTTCCAGCAATAACTTCTGACTGTCCAGAGAATGCGTAGTCGTTGGAACAGACCTTATATTACTGAAATGGATGTTCAAAAACATTGATGTATTTTGGTAATGTTTTGTAAGCAATGATATTTTAATACAGAACATTGATATTTTAAAACATCAATGTTTTTTGTAGTCGGTGTCGGATCCCTAGTTCCAGCAACAACTTCTGACTGTCCAGAGAATGCGTAGTCGTTGGAACAGACCTTATGTTATTGAAATGGATGTTTAAAAACATTGATGTATTTTTGGCAATGTTTTGTAAGCAATGATATTTAATACTGAGCATTGATATTTTAAAACATCGATGTTATTTGTTGTCGTTGTGGCATTCCTAGTTCCAGGAACAACTTCTGACAGTCCGGTGAATGCTTAGTCGTTGGAACAGACCTTATGTTACTGAAATGGATGTTTGAAAACATCAATGTATTTTTGGCGATGTTTTGTTGTCGATGTCCCATCCCTAATATGAACATATTTGACATTTTTAGTTATATGAAAATCCTAGTCCAAATAATAACCTTCCAATCAAAATCAGTTAGTTCATCAAATTATTGGAGAAGTTTAGGAAGTATGCTTTTTAGTATGTTGCAGTTTTGTGGATTGTTACGTAAAATGCATACATGAAACTGTCATCCTTCAGTTGATTGTATACAATATCTGTCCCACCGTGCGAATAAATTAGTATACATTTTGTAGAATATTTAGGATAAATAAAACAGGACAAAAGAACAGAACAAGATCCATAGGATAGCTGGCTATCATGAGCAGCTATCTTAGCCATTTTTTCTACTCTAACAGTAGTCCTGTTCACACTGTGAATTAAAACTGATACCTATTAATTTCAATACGGAGAGTCAAAATAGTCACATTGATTTCTAAATGTTTTTGTAGTTAGGCAGTTAATTTATCTAAAAATTTATCCAGTTACCTGATTTGTCAATACAGTAATTTCTGTTATAATGCATACTGTCTATGAGACTGTCAAAGTTATTTCAAAATAAATTTAGTAACGATCTCAAAATAGTTAAATATTCTCTAATGTGGTATTAACCTGGATGCCTCAGAAGTGCAAATCTATATTGCTTTTCCGCTTTGATCCATGAAAATCATTATGGAAAGTTTATTCATTAATTACATAAGTTCGTTCATCTTCTCGGGTAACTTTAGCATTATTCTCAAAGAATGAACAACTAGAATCAAAATATAAAATTAATTGATATTTCTTTCATTAAACAATAACACAAAGAAAATAAGAAATATCATTTCTCAATATCATTATTATGTATCACAGAGATATTTTATATTCTGAAGAATAGAGATTGAATTTTTAAATATTCACACAATATAAATGTATTAGATAACAATTATCTGCACTATTATATAAAGCTTCAGAGTTTGTTTGAATGCACTAAGCTCAAGAACTACCAATCTGATTTGAAAAATTCCTTTTGTTAAGGCTATATACTCATATCATCTTGCTATAACTCATAGGAAAAGAGCAGTAACAATTTGATGAAAAGCTTCAATAAACCCTAATATTGTTATAAATCCTATGAACCTGGAATTTTCCAAGGTGTTGCTTTTAAGGCTGTAGATGAGCAATAAGGCTGGCTGGGTTCAAAACAATACCTATTTTAAGTGAAGAAAAAATAAAATTATTTTTGAGTAACTCAGAAACTATTTATCTCCTAGAACATTATAGCTGCTTATTCAAAAGATAATTAAATTCTCTACCAGACAAAAATAAAACAATCTAAATTGGAACAGTATTGGCAAAGTATATTGTATTTCCTTTTGTGTTAAATAAACTATTTATTGAGAGAGGCTTTAGGCTATATACCATCACACTACGACCCATGCAGGAATATATTATTAAATTATTATTCAAATCATCCTAAAATATACTAATACTGCAAAACATTTTATTCATAGAACTGTTGAATTCATAGATGGGTGAATCATAAAAACAATAAAAATGTATATAAGTAAAAAGTGGCATTTATCCCACGTCTAACATAAATATTAAGAAAATCATCATCCTGATATTAACTTGAGATTCTATTATAGCAATAAGCTAACTAATTATATTAGTAACATGAAGGACATGATAGATAAATGGAAGTTAGGCCAAATCCTGTTTAGTCTGAAAGTTATATACTTACCATTTCACATAAATATTTAGAAGTAGAACTTCTTTCTGAGAAGCCATTGTTTCAAAAATATAAAATTCAGGCCTGATATAGGTTTGGTATAACTACTGACGAGTATAGAAAGATACTAACTACTAATAACATAGATAGATTCTGGTAATTTACGAATTGTTGGTCAATGTCTGAATAATATAACTTGTTTGCTTGAAATTTAAGTATATTCGGATGTAATATACCTTGGTGATAGCTTCCTCAGGTGATCTAGAGCTATCAGAATACAAAGAATCCAAGGATATAGATAACATTGGACAATGCTCTAATTTGTACATAAGGCCCATTGCTAGTAAAGATGTCTCCTTATCTTGACCCACGATAAGTAACTTCGGAGACCTAACTATCTCAAACCTAAAAACAACAATCAGACAAAATTTGAACAATAATAATAATAAAGGAGAGAAATAAATAATAAAATTTATAAATAATTATGAATTATTATATCAACAATAATTTCCGGGAAATACTGAGAGAAAGGATAATCCTAAAATAATAAACATAAGTTTATAAAAAAAACTAGAAAATGATGAAATAAAATTCAAAAGCCCTAAGTACAACTTAACAAAATATATTTACTTGTTAGACAGAGGAACTAATAAATTTTAACATAATCCCCCGACAAAAACGAATATTGAAGAAACGTACAGAACAAAAAATTTTTTAAATCCAATTTATTATAAGAATTCGCCATCATAATTTGAGTTACCTTTACCAGGCGAGAAGACTAAAATGGCTGTCATAATGATGAACCTCAATTATGATGATGGATTCTTATGGGAAACAATTTTGTAAAGATGTAAATGTGATGGCCTTATCTTATGTTCATCAATCATAAAGAGTAATTTTCTGATTTCTCCATGAAAACTAATAGCATCCACACTTTTAACTTCTTCACTCATCATAATTTTCAAACAATTTTTTAATTTTCTAAAAATTATTGAAGTATGAGAGAAAAAAATAAGTAAGTTATAATTCTTTAATTGCACTGATAACTGTTACAGCTCTAAAAATTTATCTTTTAAAGATCAGTATCTAACGATTATAATATAAAATAAACCCATTAAATTAAAAATTATTATGACTGTTAGTGAAGATTAACAGAAATCCGAACAAACAGAAAATATGAGACATTTGTAAGCTGATTCATTTATTATTACCAATTTTAAAACAACAATTTTGTAGCTTAAAGTAAACTTACAATTTTAGAAAGAAATTAAATTTCATGAAATATAATAAATGATGTTTCTTTTTTGTTTAGTTTTTCTTAATTTTGAGACAGAGTACAAAGCTCATCTCCTTTATTACTAATAAGCACAGATTGCAATTTCTTAAGGGGAAATCTAGTGATTATTACTTATCATAATGGGAATATCACTTTTCTACTCAGAGTAAAAATACTATAAATCATTTAATGGAACTGTTATCAAGGTAAATATTAGCTGACTCATATGGGAATCAAAACCCACATTGTTCTGAACCATGTGTTATTTAGTTATAACATCTACTACATACTACAGAACTATTAACATAATGTATTCACTCACGGTTGATTGGCTTTATTAAACGCAGCAGGAAAAACATTCCCAACGTAACTGAGAATGGTTGCAAGAGACTCACCTACAACAAAAATTAATATTCTCTATTTTATATTTATTTTTAAAGCAAACATAAAACATCTGATATTTAAGGTAATAAACTATAGAATGTCTATATACTTATCATACCAAATAAAGTTACATACCCAATAATGGTTCGAGGTAGTCAGGAAGTGGCCTTCCAAGAGATGGAACAACTCTCTGTGCAGCAGGTACTATAGATCTTTGAGCCTGATCGAAATCACATTTCTTCACCTAAAGGTACATTTTTACATATATCAATATAAATATATATATACATTTTTTTGCATATTAATTTTTAACATAAATATGGATTTTGGATTACTTACATACCAAAAAACATTTAAATGGATTTGCATATAAGTGGATCTCTATAATGCTAATTTCAATTATTTAATTTTTTATTTGATATTTAAAAAATGCTGTCTAACTACTACTTAAATTAATTATGAAATTGGAAATGGGAGAAAGAAAGAAAAAAGACCAAGAATAAGGTAGAGAGATTCATTGAACAAAATCTTGGTAGGACATGGATAGATAAACATATACATAAGATATTGAGGAAATGAATTAGAGAAAAATTACAAATTAGGACTAATAAGCAGGAATATATTTTTATTAAGGAATAGAGATGTTTATTTATCAATAAAAAAGGTTGTAAGACTGTACTCAAAATAGATTGAGTACTTAAAACATTTATTGAACCAGGTATTAAAGATAATATGATTTTTAATAAAATGATTTGATTGAATGTTTATAAATTATATTATGAATATTTAGGAGGATCAAATTGTTTATAATCCAAAATTACAACTTAGGGGATATTGTGAGAATAGTTTAGTACTGAGAGGGAATATTTTAAGAGGTTCTAGATGGTTCAAGAGTTTATGTGGTTAAAAAAAACATCTTAGTCCAATAGTCAACCATTCTTAACCTAGAGTCTGTCTAGTTCAAAAATTTAGTGAGTGAGTTTTGTTCCTCTTAGTGAAGTTCAAGTGGAGGTTAAATATAGCATTAACTTTTATGACAAATAAACAGGGAAGAAGTACTTATCCTCCCCTGACTGGATAAACTATTGTGGACCAAGTTTCATAAAAGTAGACAGCTTGATAATCATTTTTCCACAAATTCAAGATTATCTTTTAACTAATGTCATTTTAAACACTTCTCAAATGTACAATTCAAACTTCAAATGGTTTCAATTTAATGAGCAAAAACTTAAAACCAAATTGAACACTAGATTGGGGAATGGAAATTCAATTACAGTTTTTCCAGTGAGAGCAAAATTACAAAGTCATAAGAAGTAAAATATCTATAATATATACATTAATTTAAATAATAGATAACCTATATACCAATCAAATAGCACACTACAATTTCTGTAACTCCTGACTAAAAAATAGGCAGATCAGCAAATTATCATAGTAAATCAACAACAATGAAAATTCAAAAAAGAAATCAGCAGCAGTAACTTTACGTGAAATATTATCTATTGAGATAAGCAGCTGATACCTCATATTTCAAAAATATTGTATAAAAAAGTAGAAGATAAAGGGTAAAACATTGTTAGTAAGAATGTTGTAAATTAATTAATTATCAATTATTAAAAATAAACAGGTCAGAAAAGAAATTTCCCACATCAGATAAGAAAACCATGAATTAAAACTAAGGTTAGAAAATATTGAAATCCTGATCTTTCCAATATTACATTAAAAATGTATTTCATATCGAGTACTATAACTTTTTTTAATTCATTTAGCATTATAAATTTCTTTCAACTCAAACATTGATAAGAGAAAGTTAAATATTATATAATTCCTACTACTAACCTTGACTCTTTCATGGTTTATCAGCAATTTCTGGCTAGTCGTATATATCTGTGGATATACCCTTCGAAGAGCTTGAATCACAGCTTCTGTACAAAGACTTTTAAGGTCGGAACCACAGTAACCAACAGATGTTTCTGCCATTCTGTTCAATACTTCTTTATCAGCCCATTTTCCAGCATGAACCTCAAGGATTTCACGCCTCTCCTAGAATTGAACAATACTTTAAAAACTCAAATAAGACAAAAAGTACACAATACCATTACAAAAAAAAACAACATAGTTTTCTATTTTGATTAACTCACCTTGACTCCTGGCAATGGAAAATGTAGTTCTCTATCAAATCTTCCTGGCCGTCGAAGAGCAGGGTCAATAGAATCAATTCTATTTGTTGCCCCTAAAATTGAATTCAGTATAAATATAGAATTGTCATTTTTAAACATCTATAAAAAATACATAGATAAGAAAATGTAGCAACAGGTTTCATATAGGATATGGTAAAAAATAATTGGAGGCTAAGTAGAAATGTTCAGTTCTCAGAAGATGAAATATTCCAGACACAAAAAAACTAAAATATAATTTCCATAAATCCTACAGTTATAAAAAAAGGTGTTATACAGCTTTATATTGATCAAAAGTTACAAAAAAACAAGTGGAAATAATAAAATATTAAAAACATAAATGAGAAGAGAAACAGTATAGTAAATGATTCCAAGAGCCCTAATATTAATAATAACAGCTACTATTATTACATAGTATAGCCTTAAATCCTAAATTAAATTTACTATATCTTGTGAAATATGGCCATTGAAAAGCATAGACCTTGATTAAAAAATAAATCAAGCAAAAGGGAAATAATAAAGAACTTTATGTTAGAATGGTATAGTTGGAAGTTAATATTTATTTCTTGAAGGCCCAAAGAAATGAACCTTGACACTCCCACCTTGGTCAATGATTGTGGCAACTTCAAAGTAGCCCCCAGGGGTCGGCAAAAGGACTACTAGACCCACTTGCCAGACCAGTTCTCCAACTGTTACCAGACAAGTTACCAAAACCAAAACATTCGAGTTCAACTGAAAAAGTGAGTGTTTCTAAAGTTAAACTAACCTAGTAGTGATAAATGCTTTATTTACAAAGCCATGCTGCCCAAATATAAAGGGTTGCTATAATAAACAGCATACTGATCAATCATGTAAGATATAATTTAGATTTAAGATAGGATAGAAATAACAGTTGGCATATGCGAATAGGTTGGTATCTCCTTTTTAATTTTCCAGTTGGAGAATTTAGGGTCATGATATTTAGGTAACCTATTTATAAGCTGGAAGTGGATTACCTGTGGAAGTTGCAGTGTTCACAATGGATTTTCAAGAGGAAGAGTGTAAAGACTTTGTTTTTGGACCATTACCTATTTTTTTTAAGTAAACAATTTTTCACTAAGCCCTATTATCTTGGAGAGACGACTACAAATGAAAATGTTTTCCTCCAACATTTTCAGTGAAATTTATTAAACATAATAACAATATAATTATAGAGACAATATTTTATGTCCTTCATTGGGGAGATATCATAAAAGTATCTAGGCTAAATGAGTATAATATTGTTATCTTTATGCCAATATCACTTCTAAACTATCAGGAGAATGTTTAAAGATAAAATTTTACCTATAATAATAATGTCCCCTCTATTATCAAGGCCATCCATTAGTGCTAAAAGTGTACAAACGATTGAAGCATGTATTTGATCTTGTTTTGTTGATCTAACAGGTGCGAGGCCATCAAGTTCATCAAAGAATATAATAGAAGGTCTAGCTGACTGAGCCTGTAATATATTAATAATAGTAAGTAGAGTATTCATAATAACTGTGAACTTATTCTAATTTATAACAAATATAATTAATTTAATTACAATTTCTTTGATACAAATTATTGTATCAACCCTTTTTTTGTTTTGTTTTTTTAAAGAATTCTGAGACTAATTTTTTTGAAAGAGAAAGTCACAAAACAAAAAAGTTATATTTTCTATACATCTTAATTGATCTGATTCATTTTTAAATAAGTAGATATGGGAAAAAGAGAAAAAATACTTTATTATGAACCTATTAATCAAGTTTTGGATGTAAAAGATTCAGGATTGATATCTCAAAACACCCTTTGAGACATATAAATAACAATAGGAATAGCTGACTTACTTCCATGGATGTCACCTAAAGTATTCAATATAACTAAAGCAGAGAAAATCCAAAAGGCTAATAAATGGACTCATCAGAGATAGCAACAACAAATAAAGTCCAAAAAATGTTTCAAAACTGAGAATCCAAAGAAATATTGAAAGTAAAAAAAAAAAAAAAACTGCTTATTTTCTAACATTCTTTCTGCATCTTTTCTTTCTTCTACTAACATAAAACCTGGCAGTTAATCATCTACAGACCATTGTTCCCTAATTGGAAGGTTGATTCCACAATTTACCAACCATATTTTCATTTCATCTACTGCTTAGAGAATTTAATTACAATACAATAAAATATTGAATAATGAGAAAATATATTTTTGATGTATTCAAGTGTCTAAAAGATAGTGAAAACAAATGTTTTTCAACATGAAAACCAAATTTCATCTACGGTAAATAATTGGTGCCAGAACTCTGATTGTTAAATATCAACTATGCATACAAAATGGCTGAAATTTGGGTGAGTACCGTTCAAAGCATCCACAAACACATACCTAAACTTTTGTTGATAAGTGCTGCTGTCTTCATGTTTAAGTCAGTAACTTTTCTGAC
The DNA here is from genome assembly GCF_000696795.3 of Halyomorpha halys. Lineage (NCBI taxonomy): Eukaryota > Metazoa > Arthropoda > Insecta > Hemiptera > Pentatomidae > Halyomorpha > Halyomorpha halys. The sequence continues at coordinate 837,290 of NW_027107790.1, read as the reverse complement.
AATCTTCTTACATGGCAAATTAGGGAAAGGACATCATAGGCGAGAGTTGGGAGTAAATAAGGGAGGCATGAAACAGATGGCAATGAAGCCATTATTGTTCTTATATTTTTGGAATATATTCAGGTTCAGTAACATACTGACAGACAGAATGATAAAGCATACAAAGGAAACATTTAAGATCACAATTGCAGATATCAATATAAATTAAAAAAAATAAAATTGGTAACAAATAATGCCTACAGTAAGTATAAAATAATAAGTACATTATTAATACAATTTAAGTAATTATAGTTAAGTGTAAGTATCCCATATTCAAACATTACCTCTTCAAACAATATCCTTAGCTGTCTTTCAGATTCCCCAACCCACTTGCTTAGGACATCAGCTCCCTTTCTCATGAAAAATGAGACCTTCCTATCACCAACAGAACATTCATTTGCCAGAGCCCTAGCCATGAGTGTTTTTCCAGTTCCTAATTAACAAATAGATCTGTTAGTTACATTAATTTAATTTTTCACCAAATATTTAAAATAAAAATAAAATTAAGAATAATGCTCTATTCTTCTGACTTTTCAGAATGATAGACAATAGGAGCATGGGGGTTCGTGTTTATGCTAGATATACTGAGAAAAATCATAATAACATGTTGCAACAATCTAATAAGTTCTTATTTTTATTAAATATATTCCAAATTTACCATTTTATTTGAATTCTTTATTAATTGATTTTTCCTTATTCTTCCTAAACTCAGCAAGAAATATGATTGGATTTTTCCCTTCAACTATGAAACAATTCCCATCACATGGCAACCAATGAATTACTGCCTTTTCTAAATATTCAATAATAAAGAGGTATATTTTCAATAATTTTAAACAGGAAATCCTATAAATAATTTAAATATTAAGAACTCAAATTATTATTAACAATATTGACAATTTTTAGAACAGAGAAAATAATCATGTGCCACCTCAGAATCAATCAGCAATAGTGAATTTTCTCACAGCTACTGGATCTGCAGCCTAGAAGCCTACCTGTGCAAGATATGGTTCTCCTAGATCTAGATAAATGGAAAAAAAAAACTCCCGATAATATTGTAATTATTATTTATGAATTAAGTAAGAGTTATATATATTTTTTTCAAATAATAAGCCAATATCCCCAAAGCTTCACTTGAGTTAAATTTGAGTTAAACATGCATGTTTCATGAGTAAATTATTAAGTGCATCTGATTAACCAATCAACACCCGACATTCATATGGAAAAAAAGAAGGACCAATCATTAAAAGAAAACTGACTTTAACAATACAACAAAATAGCTATTTATTTATTCCTAGGTCTTTTTAATGTTATCTAGTAGATTTGACTATAATTTCTGATTCATCTACTTTAATAAAACTTTTAAAGGTAACCTAGTAAAAATAAGATAGTGTATTGATGGTTGAGGCTGTGGAGTGAAATATAAGGAAACACATCAATTTACATACTTATACTTATTAATAAAAACCTTAATTGATGGTTACAAATAAAACAATGAATTAAATTAATGTTTCCCTTACTTCTTAGCTATTGTGATGAGAAGGATTTCAATTAAAAAATTTAAATTTTGGAACTAAAGAAAAACCAATTTTACTTCTGCAATGCAAATAAACACATTATAAAACATTTTATATCACTTTTTTTTTTTTTTTAAGCCACAAAGAGATTTTATTTATAAAAATTTAAAAGAGACTCAAACCAAATACTACTGACCTTAAATGAAATCACTACCCCTCAAAAATATTATAATTATCAATACTATTGATCATATTAACTTAGTTGAGCTAGACACCATTGAATTTAACCGTTGTTAATAAAAAAAAACTACTTTTGCAATTTTAAGCATGACCTAACAGAAACAAACATCAAAGAGAACTTGACACATAATGTAGATTATACAAGAACTCTGTTTCCAGAACTGAATGACTTCTTTAACATGGGGATTAATGAGCCACCTATTGCCACTAAGAATGTGGAAACTAAAGCAAAACTATAAATGAGGCATTATCTTGCAAATCCTATTAATTACTTCAATATGTTAAGTAATTATAAATATATTAAGTTATTTTTCATCAGGTTTAATGCACAATTACGATGATCAGTGTCAGTTCAAAGGTTTTTTCTTAAGCAAGTTTTACTAATAATGCAAGCAGATGAACTCTTGTATGGCCCCAGAACCAAAAAAGGGTGTGAGAAATTGGGTTTGAGGGCTAAAAAAATTACTAGGCACCCTTGTTAGGCTAAAATAATTTCACAGCATCCTTGTCGAGCTAAAAAAAATATAAAAATGTTGCCAAAATTATCCTTAGAATGGCTGAGTACGTAGAAAAATAAGAAAAAACAGTACAAAGTAAAGGCTGGAATACACTTTATGCTAGCTATTTTAGTTGTTTTTTTTTTTAAATATTTTAACAAAAAAAAAAATAATTTTACTCAAAAATTCTATCTTAAGTGATACTTAACAAAATCTTTGTTATGAAATTAAATAAATTCAATTGATTCAAAATAAAAGATCACCAATATTAAGTATGTGACAGAGCTTAAAACCTCCACAAGGTTAGAAATGAACATACAATTGGTATGATTCACCATTCTTCATTAATTGCTTTAAAAATCACAATAATTTTTTTTTAAAAAAAGGAACAAGTTATAATTTATTTATGTAAATACCTGGAGGCCCATGGAAAAGGACTCCTTTGGGAGGGGTCACCCCAAACTGTTCAAACACTTCTGGATACAAAATTGGAAACACCACCATTTCTTTAAGGCAAGTAATGTGTCGTTCAAGGCCACCTATATTAGAAAATTTAATAGACTTGTCTAATGCTACAGGATCCACATCAGCCAACAAGCCAGTGTTTTTATTAATATTTGGCCCCACAGAACCACATAACTCCATCCTGAAACAAAAATATGAATTAGTAATTAATTATATATTTATGAGTATAATTGTGAAAGTATGAACACTCAGCAGCAAAACAAAACCAGACACTTAATATTTTTTATTTGAAAGAGTGATATTTGTTTTTATGGATAATCCATAAACATAGAGTAGGTTTGAATTAAGTCAATAGAAATAATCACTTAAGAATTACAGGTACAGCAAATAATCACTGTAATACATTTTTGTAGATATAGATAATATATTTTTGTAGATAGAGCTGTAATTAGCTGTAAAAAGCTGTAAATAGATTTTTATAACTTATAACATCTTTATTTTTAATTTGGTATTTTTTGCCATTAACTAATATTTTTCTATTCTGGCCAAGAATTATACTTCTTTCAAATGATGATGTATCCAGAGCTGATGCTTTAGCAAGAGAAGACCATAGTGTCCAATATAGGGCAGCCTATCTGGATTGGCTACTCCAGGGCCCTGTTTCATAATGAAAGGCAATAGTATTAGTTCAAAATACAAGTACAGAAACAACATGTTAATTACACTAATACTTTTTTTTTTTCATAACAGGGAGGAGTATTAGAGATATTACAGGAGTTAAAAAGTTCTAAAGTACAAGTTACTATTGTACAAGTCAGTGTAATTGTATTAAGTTAAATCGCCAAGACTAATAATATTAGTTTGTACTTTATTATGAAACAGGGCCCTGGAGGTAGGCAGCTAAGAGCAGAGGGAAGAGAGTGGCCAACCAAGTGCTCAAACTCAATCTAATGATCAACTTATAGTACAAGAGCCAGGAAGAAAAAAGGCAGTTATCTCACCCTAATTTTTGATTACTTTAATGAAAACCAGTAATAATTAGTAGTCAAAAGTGATGAGTCTGCCAAATATAGGTAGGGGGAATAAAAAATGGAGGCTGTTTCAAAACTTTAAAAAAACATTAATTTTTCATTTGGAGCTCTATATCTTAAAAACTACCAACAACACTAGAAAATCTAAGAGAACATTATTTAAAGAAGAGTAAATTTGCTGAAACATTAGCCCTAAAAGAGCTATTTGCATCCAATAGTTCTCGAGATATAGCTTTTTAAAAAGCAAAATTTCTTTAAAATCTACTGAAAGATTAGAAGTTAGTTAATTTATTTTGAGAAATCTATATCTCACGAACTATGTGACGTACAGATGTCTATTAGCACTCAAATTAAAGCTAGTTTAATGGATTATAAAGAAGTTTAAGACCTTTACCTTTGTAGGAATAGTATTTTTCATAATATTTGCTAAAATAAATTGATTTATAGTTGTTCGGACAATAAGTTTGATTTATGAAAAACTTTATTTCAGAAACCATTGGACATACAGATGTCTGCCAGTGCTCAAATTAAAGCTAGTTAAATTTACTACAAAATAGTTAATTATGTTTATCTTAATAGGAGTAATAGTTTTTATGATACTTGACAAAATAAGCTCACAAAATGTTAATTTCTAGTTGTTCGTATAAAATGTTGGATTTTTGAAAAATATATCTCTAGATCCATAAGACGCACATATGTCTGTCAACACTCAAAATAAAGGAAATTTAACTTACTATAAAGTAGTTTGACACTTATCTTTGTAGGGGTAGTAGTTTTTATGATATTCACATATGAATAAAAATTTGGCGAATGAAAATTTGTCCGAAAAACTGTAAATCAATTTATTTTAGCGAATTTCATGTAAACTATTACTCTTGAAAACTATGTACCATAAATAACTTATTAGGGCTTATATTTTAGCAAATTTACTCATCTTTAAATGACGTTTTCTTATGTTGTTCCTACTTTTTAAGTTATAGAGCTCTGAATGAAAAATTAGTTTTTTTTTATCTAATTTGAATATATTTGGTGTAAAAAACAAAAAATTAAAAAAATTGACATTAGCCCTTTTAGAACCAAACCATTGGTATCTATTTCCATCAGTATGTTTAGAGACAAGTCGTCAGTTCTGATTACCAAGTTATATTTTACAAATTCATGAACCTTACCTAATTTTTTCTTTTACCAATTTTGGAGGTCATACACTTGGCATTTCCTCACAATCCAACAAGAAAATATAGTAAATCTTTGATATAGTAAATATGAGCACTCAGCCAAGGGAGATTCACTCAATAGTGGTGGCCAATATAAGAGTAGGCCTCAATAAAAAGCTCAACAATGGAGGATCAGGACATGATACAGCACCTTAGACCCACAAATTATGTAATTTTGCACTTCAACAAGTAATCATTGTGAGATAATGAGGAGCAGAAAAGGTAATAAATAAAGATTAAGTAGAACTATACAATACAGGATATTGGCTGTATGGCGAATAAAACAGTAGATGCATCTCACAAAGGAGAACCCTACCAACTGGGATGTGCATACTGACTTGCTTGACAGAAGATATCTGAAGCGAAAATAAAATGTTCTATATGTAAAGGCTGCTAGAGTGTGCTACCAGAAGAATAAAAGCCAGAGACTAACTTTTTGTTTTTTTATATTTTTAGATAAAAAATTACAGAAATGAATCCCAATCCAGATAAATCTATGAGTTATTGACTGCAGTCATCCATATTTGTGGGAATTGAACAACTTAAAATTGAATTTAAACTCTACTACATTACATTCAATCAATTTGTTAAGTTATACCATAAAAAAGTTAAATTTAATGTATGAAATTATTTAATATTCCCGTGTTCAACAATGTTAATGCTGCGATGGTTTTATTTTAATAAGAAGGGGAGAATCATTAATCTTCTTTTAGAGGTTATAAATAAATACATACTTTTAAAAAAGAAAAAAAGAGAAAAGGAAGAAATTAACATAACTTGTAATTTAATTTTCACAATTGAACCATATAAAACTGAATAAATATTTATTTTAATCTCATAAATGGGAGACAGAGTTCAGAGACAGAGATGGTGGTGTCAACATTAAACCTTTGGGTTCACTAAGCCTTTTATTGTATTTATTTTTGTTATTTTATTTTTATTTATCGTTTTATGCAATTCGTTTCAAGGCTATCCTTCCTTAAAATTTCAAATTTTTAACTTCATTTAAACCTGTAAATGCACACAGTTATCATAAATCACCTCTCATTTAAAAAAAACTTGAATGGCAATACCATACACTTATGTGAGTTAACCCCCCAGCTTCAAAGGCAAGGGGCGAACTTGACTTGAATACTTGGTTAGATTTAAAAAAATTCTCAATGACTGGTAGTTTTCAAATAATTTCCAATAGAAAAAATTTAAACAGAATTCTCAGTCTTCAAGGAATTTATGGAATCAAAGCTGCTTATTTTTTTTTTTTAAATGCTTATTTTTATAACACTTATCTTATTATTTTTTTTATCATTTCTGATCATCAATCAAAATGAAATCAATTCATATTTAACGACTGAACCAAGATATGATGATAATATTACTAATATTTTCATGTTTAATGAAAGTTCTAATAAATATATATAAAAAGAAAATTTATGTATTTCAAAATAATTTCTATACAACTATGTAATTCTAAAATAAATACCTAAATTGAACATAGAGGCATAAAAAACCAAAGCCTCTCGGAATGTTCAACTTTTACATCATTTAAATGAATACATATGAATAGGGGGCAGAAGTAGCAGTGTGGCAACGCGCCAGTCTACCAACCCTAAGGTTGTCAGATCGAGTACCAGTCTCATCTGGGCTTTTTTCAAGCATAAAATAATACAAAACTCACACACAACCTCTCCTCAGGCATTTGTGAGGCCCGTTAGCCAATGGATAGCACTCACAAAAAATATGCGTCGGAGTGACAAACTCACTCTACAAAAAAACCACGCCAAGAAACACACAATGTATAAGGAAATACATCGCATGAGTATTACATGAGGAATCATGTAAACACAAGAAAGAAAACAAAGGCACACAGAGGGAAAAAAAGAAGGAAAGGAAAGAAATATTAATTTTATTAGAGAATCTCTTAGCCTATCAGCAGCTCTAAAAAAAGAAGGAAAGGAAAAACAAGAGAGAAGCCAAAAGTAATGATATTTGCATGGTCTCTAAGGCCGTTCCATGAAAAAAAAAGCTATCATATTAATTTTAAAAATATATAGAATAAAATGTAATCAACAGTTTGTAACAGACTTGAATTTGTTTAAGTCTTTAAGTTGGTGTAATTGGACATTTAATATAAAAATACTTTAACAAATCTCGAAACGTTGCTGATGATATGAAATAAACTATTGTATTTTAATAAGGAAGAATTTGTGTCATTCACTAAAACCATTTTAACAAATCTCTTATTTTACTTACTTAGCGATGTTATTCTTTTAATGTCTTCAAACCCTTGTTAAGAGAGACATCCATTAGATACTTTAAAAGGAAGATGAGAGATAAAAATGCTTAGTCAAGAAAAGTTTTTTTTTAAAACGGCATGTAATTACACTGAAAATGAAAACTGAAGTCGTAGAAGATAAATCCGGAGATTTATGAGACACCGAAATCAGGAAATACAATAGGTTCCCAAAAGCTATTATTCAAACAATAATCAAAGACAAAAAGACACTGATAAATAAAATAATATGCTTCCCAAATTGATTTAAGAATATGTATTTACATTTAACAGTACTTAGCTCAAGTCACTTTACAAAGAATAGAATCTGGTGTAAAAGGGAGGACTGCTGTTATACTGAAATAAAAAATTGTAGTACATACCTGTTTCTCGATTTTCCTTTTCCTTTTTTCCTATCACGATCATAACCGCTCTCGGAAGAACTAGTACTGCTAGAAATGGAGTCCCTTCTCAAAGTAAAAACTTCCCTTAAAACTCCTCTACTAATAGGCTCTATAAAATAAAGAGAGATTAATATACTATAATTTACAACAATCTAAATAATATTTCTTAACATGCAACATCTAATTGAACCATTTTGTTAATTTTCAAAATATATTTGGTCCCTGTAAATAATGCTTCATCGAATGTGCTATAATAACTGAACTTAGCATGATGAGTCATGGTGTACCAAGAATTTTAGAGCCCCAGTTAAAATATCTTTAAATACTGAAGAATAATATGGTATGTTAAAAAAACTATACAGTAAATACTAAATAAGTACTTTTAACTTTTACTTAACCTTCCAGCAAGCACGTTGGAGTATAAAGTGCGCCACTTGGGGATTTTTCATAATATCCAGCCAGTGGTTGAACTTTCACTTTCACCCCCTCTCTCTATTCGTTCGTCAACCCCTTCTACCTGTTATACGAGAGTTATTATGTTAACTGAAAGTTTTTCAGTTACTCAAATAATTAGTTATTCCGTGTAAACAATGAAAAAAATAGTGGCGCACTTAGTAAGCCACATGCCTCTTCGTGAATTATTAATTCTTCTATTTATTTTACTTTTACATGTTTTTCACCTCGAGAGGATAATATTATTTTTACCATGTTCATTAGTTGAAGAAAAAAGACAAACATAGACAAATATATTATTTAATTTTTTTTTTTTTGGTTGTAGTAATATTTTAAACTTTTGAGATTAAATGTCCAACTGATATTTCATTTTTTTTTTTTTGCATTATGTAATCTTGAGTTAAGTTCAAATTGGTAAGAAGAATGTACGTCATCATCTTTTACTTTCAAGCTGTTGAGTTTGGGGGTTCTTTGTGTCTTCTGGTTTCTTACTAGGGATATTTGATTTCGGAGTATGACCAGGTATTGGTCACCATCTATGTTGGTTTTTCTAAATGTCGGAACATACATTACATTTATCTTGTCAAATCCAAAAGCTACTGTTACCAACAATTATTACTATCACTTATTATTAACAATTAAAATTACCAGTCTCTATACAGATAGGAAAGTCTTAAAAGTTCAATATTAGATACAGGAACTGTTACTTTTTTATATAGACCCTAGTTGTTATATAACAAAAAAAAAATAATAATCAAATGAAAATATATCAATTGACATAGAATTTTAAAATAAATATTGTATCGATACATTTATTTGTGTTTAAAAAAAAAAAATATATATTAATAGGAACTCCAAAGTAATTTAAGGTTTTCAATTAATTCTAAACCAAATATTGCTAATTTTGTTATTACTGAATGACATTTAGAAAAAACATTTTAACAATAATTTTAAAAGTTAAAAGTTGCAAAAACTTGTAGCTAAAATAAATATCGATGAATTCAAACGTATTTTGCATATCTCAAAATCAACATTTATAATATCTTTGATTAGAATTGGAATAGACTTGGAAATATCCAAATGGGAAACACATTGAAAAATACAAAAAATTGGACTTCTCCGGTAATGATTTGAAATAACAAACATGAAATGTAAAATAAAATCATAAACACATAGGAATAGAAATAATAATAAAATGACAATCGTTTTAGACAACTCTTGGTCTAGAGTGTACAATATTTTCAGAAAGAATACACTTTTAATTGCTAGTGATGACACTAATAAGAAAGGCTCCCAATTAAAACAAATATTAAGAGCAAATTAAGATTAACTGTCTGCCCACCCAGCACAATACCTCAACTTAAAAACTCTTAACATATATTTCTGATGCCTCTGTGGAAGGTAGAATGGGTCAATAGAAACAGGCCAAGTTCTTTAACTGTACAATCTAGGTTATCTTAGACAATAGACCTAAAAAAAGTCTACACGATTCATTTAAATCTATTTTGTGCGCATATATGATTATCTTGTCTTCTATAAACCAAAAGAAGGGAGATCATTATTAAAATATCCAACCTGCTTTATAATATAGAGAGATTTGATTTAATAATTTAGGTAACTGTTTTATACAAAGAATTTTGATGGACCATTAAACAACCTTCACTAAACACCTAAGTTTGAGTTGAAATTAATCTTTGTAGTTTTCAAAACAGCAATCCCTTCACTATTCAGGATTGTAATACTTTGCCTTATTTTATGTATGTATGAGGGTGGTCCGGAAAGTTTCCGACCTAAGAAAAATACAAGACATTTTTCTGAATTTTTTTTTTTTATTTGTGGACATAAGTCTCCTTGTAACTCTACACTTCTCCCAGTGATGCGCCCATCTTTGTAACCCGTCCAAAAAGTGCTCAGCATTTTTCTCTCTTCATTTGACGAAAATCTCTGTCCTCCGAGCGCATTTTTTAGATGAAGGAACAAAAAGAAGTCGCTTGGGGCTAGGGCTAGATCTGGTGAGTAAGGTGGACGGTCAAGCAGTTCAAACAGTAATTCGTGGATTTTCACCAAGGCAACCGCAGAGACGGTGTGTTGTCTTGGTAAAATAAGATTTTCGTTTTTTGGTAATGTGGCATTTTCCCACAAGTTCTGCCTTCGGCTTGTCAAGTAATGATGCGTAGTATGCTTCTGTAATGGTTTTTCCTTTTTGAAAATATTCGATTAAAATAACTCCATGACTATCCCAAAAAACAGCCATCACTTTCCCAGCCGAGCAAACAGTTTTTGCTTTTTTAGGAGCCAGGTCCCCCTTTACAGTCCACTGTTTGGACTGTATTTTTGTTTTATTCTACAGTAATTAATTGGCACCAAAACTCGGATTTATTGCACCAACAGAACATTGGAAATGTTCATTCTAACACATTTTTGGTCTACGTGGCACCTAAAGTGTGGAAAGCTTTCTCATATCGACTATTACATAAACAATATGTGTCCAAAATGGCTGAAACTTTGGTGGGTAACTGTCAACAGATGAACAACAAAATTCACCTACTTTTATTTATGAGTGCTGCCATCTTCATATCATTAAGTTAAGGAAATAATGTAATTGTTATAAAAACAACAAATTTTTATAGGTTGTCTTCTTGAGAATGGCCTGAGGGCCAAAACGTTGCAGAGTTATTTAAGAATAAAGGTTGAGAGTAAAATGGATCAAAATTGTGTATATTAATAATAAAATAAAACACTCTCAAACAATCATATAATAAATAATTAATCACTTGCTTTTATTTACGACTACTGCCAACTTCACGTTGCAGTCGGAAACTTTTCAGACCACCCTCGTACATAAAACTAATGATGGAACAGTCAATAAATGTCATCGTGATAAGGCAAGAACATGATAGATCGAATTAACTAATTTCACTGATGTGTTTATTGTGAAATATTACAAATGATGAATGCAGTACATGCTAGCAGCCATACATATGAATTTAAGATACTTAAATAATGATCTTAGATGACATGATGGAATGTGGTACATTTATTTCCTCAAATGCATCCAGCAACCATTTCTGTAATCACTAATCATTGTTTTATCTCCAACTGTTCCAAATTTTTTTTTATTAATTTCAAAAGTTAGTAAATTAATGTGTTTCATAAAGAGACAAATAACCACTCAATCGGAACTATAAATATACTACTATCAAGTAATTTTTAACTTTACAGGAATGTGGAACTACTCTGGCCTATCATCTAAATTAGAGAGTGAAGGCATTATTTAAACTTACCCGCTTGAAATCTCTCGACAGTAGGTTTTTTCTGCCGCAAAGAGTATTTTCTCTGCACCCTAGCAGCATTACGTACACTTCGTAAACACAATCTCTTAGGGCGTGGGGGTTGGGTTGACTCTTCATCAGATGAAGAGGTTGAATCAGAAGATGACTCTATAAGTTTTGAAATTTATCCATAAATAAACAAAATTAATTAGATAAGTTGATAAGTTAAAAAGATTAGGGATAACTTATTTAGACCATAAACACTTAATCCAGTGTTTATACAGCAGTGAATTTTTTGTACAAAAGAAAAATCGGACATTGTTTTCTATTGCTTGGTCTTCAATATTAGGACTTTTCACCAAATTCTTAATTCTTAATAACCTATATTATTTCTCTTAAAACTTTATAATTTTATTTGTTCACTAACTCTATTTACATAACTATATATTTTTCATAATGTTGATATGAAAGAGCAAAAATTAAAAATAAGACATGAACTAATTGTTAGGTTACCATAGTAAGATTCCAAATACAAAGCCTTGGGTTTCTAAAATACTGGCTAGAAACTCACTAGTCAATGTTTGGGCAATGCAGGCATCATAAGGACAGAAAGTACAGTACCACTTAATGCTGGTATAATGCATAATGCAGGTTATCTTACATCAACAGTTTAAAAAGAAATAAGGAATAATAAAAGGAAGATGGTCCAGGTGCGGTCAAAGAAAAATTCAAATAGTAGTTAATCGCACCTGGATCATCATTCTTTTAATATTACACACCGTCAATCACCGATCTTCCATTACCTAGAAACAATACATCACAGCAAGAAAAGTTTATTATGCTATTTTTAATAATCTTTTCACCTCTGATCCCTGAGAAATTATTGTTTGGAGTCTTGGAAAGGTAAACTAGGACCAAACTAGTTACTGAATGAAGAAGGAGGCAACATAACCAAAGCTGAGAAAGGTTATATTCATTCAGAAAGCTGATCAGCAGAAAATAGAAATGTTGACTGGTGAGTTGTTTACCAATACTTAAGAGATTCAGGGCTTTGAGTTTTATCATCCAATTATACACTAGCTTTTGTAATATTATTTTATTGGATATCCTCAATTAGTTTACATAATTTTACTCTCAATTTATTTTTCTTTATACCGTACATATCATTATTCATTTTCATCTATATTTATTTTATATTCATTCCATCAAACTATTTTTGATGGATATTTATTTTTAAAATTATTATTTTTTTTTTAATCACAATTACTATTATTTTTGTTTCACATCTGTTGTAGCCTTGAAGATAGTCAACAAAGGCAGGTGTGCCCAAAACTTTAATTCTGCTATTTTTAATAATTTTTCACTTCTGATCCCTGACAAATTATTGTTTAGTCTTGAACAGGTAAATTAGGACCAAATTGGGAGATTATGTTTATGAATAGTTATCAAAAAGCAGAACACTGTACATATATCTGTGCGTAAACTTCACTGAATAAATTTGTCAGTCATTGCAGAAGGAAATAATATACCTTTCAGCTAGTTATTATAAATTAAATTCAACCTTATTCTTATCTAAATCAGAAGCCAACAGGTGGCTTTGTAAATTTCTCTTTTTACTATTTCAAAGTTATTATTTTAAGTATTTTTCATTCGGGTATCACCGGCACCCAACATAGAACAAATAAAAAATATTTCACAAGTCCGTCAAAAACAGAGTAAAAAGCATAGGATAAAAATTTCAAGGAAATATGGCACTGATTTGGGATATAGAAGTAACAAACAACAATATATATCATTAATATTGTTAAGTTTTAGGAAAAATTGGATTTATTTTACACCATATGAAGCACTATTTTCGGTATTCATTCACCTAATAAAGAAGATGTGAGATGAGAGGAAGGAGGAAAGAACAGAAAAGGGAAGATATTGGAAAAAAATAATGATGACAAGAAGGAACAGGGGAGTGAAACAAAATAACACATCACGCAATAAGTCCCCGGTCTGACATATATGGCAACATTGTTGACAGACCCACATTATTTCTGGGTAGTACCAAACTTCAAAAAACACATGTCAAAATTTCATGGCATTCTGACAGTTAGTTAAGAGATTAAAGTTGTTTTGGTGATCCCAGTTTTGTAATTTTCAAGACAATGGATAGAAAGGAATTTCGTGTGTTGATTAAACACTGTTTTATGATGGAAAAAAAAAAAGGTTCAAAGCCAAACAGTGTTTAAAAGACTGTAAAATAAAGTTATGTAAGATATCAGAAAGTAGTGTCTTTATAATTTTACATGAAAATTTGGGCATACACAAGTTGCTTTCGAAGTGGGTGCCACGTTTGCTCACACCGGACCAGAAACTCATTGCCAAAACTGAGGCCTATTTCGAGAGCAAATACAAATTGTTTTACATAAAGGGCACTGAAAAGTTAGAGGAGCACTGGAATGAATGTATCACTCTTGAAGGAGAGTATGTTGATGAATAAAGTGGAATTACTAAAAAAAAAAAATTTGTTTTTCTTGGTTACGCCGGAGACTTATTAAGTGATATGTTAAAACAGGATGTAGCATGATGAGCAGATATACACATCAATTATCAATGCATACCAATTATCAATTAGCCTCGGTATCAATTATAATTACATTAGGAAATATCAACTGTACTGCAAGATCACCTACCACTCTTTGTAGCTTGCCGTCTTCGTTGTTTTACTCTGGCATACATATCTTCATACCCATTCTCAGTGATGGTATCTCGAATTCCATTATCTTCACTTTCTGCTTTCTGAAATAAGTCATCATGAATGATCCCATCATCAAGTTACATGTTTAAAGCTTATCATAATCAAAGTATCCATAGGTAATTAGTAGAATCTTACAAAATCTCTAGGACTAGAACCTAAGGTTATTAGTAGTTTTCTGATACTTCCATGCAGAAAAATTAAGATGGTATACTTTTGAATAAGTAGTAGGTAAAAGATGCAGCTTAAAGAAGAATTTAAATTATAAAAGCTCTTAGGTGTTAACAACACTAAAAATATAAATGCAGATAAGTGCACATCATGGTTTGTGTGTATGTGAACAGCCTAGTTTAAAAACAAAAAGTTGTATGAAACTGAAATTAGACAGTGAATGTATATAATTTTAGCATAACATAATTTTTCCGAAAAAATCGACTTACCAAAAGTTTCACATTGTATAATCGATTATACACAATAGGGCAAAAAAAACAAAACAAGCTAAGTCTGGCCACTTATTTGACAACTTCATAAACAACAGAGTTAAAGGGAAAAAAAGAAAGAAAAGTGTGAATTTAAATTCAATAAAAAAAAACCATCTTCAAAAGAATTTTATTCATTTAACAATAAAGAAATATAACCAATATAATAATTAATCTATAGTAATAGGAATAGCTACGCTAATAGTTGGAATATCTAGTAATAATCAATAAATAAAAGTATTGAATAAATACAACATTAAAAATAAAATGTTCTTCTGATATTATAACAAACTGTTCTTTTGATATTATAACAAACTGATTGAACAGTTCAAATTAATAACAATTTATATGACATTTCAGTTTGTAGTTCATCTCATTCATTCAATCTTCAAGCAATTTTGATACACCAAAACGAGAGTGACCAAAGAAACAAAAAAAAAAACAAAAAACTAAGTCCTTTTACCTTGTTAGGTTGTGAACCTATTTATTTGAGATAAAGCATCAACAAATATCTACTGAGGAATATAAATGTTAATAATAATGGTGAACTAACAATGTAGGTTTATGTCATAGATAACATATCAGTAACATTTGGTTACATATCACATATTATGTTTATACAACAGTAAAAAAACAACTTATTTTCTCTTGTTTCAAAAAATTTTTAAAACAAAAACAAAGACGGGTAAGCATTTGGAAGAAAATAAAACCAATTCTGGGGAAAAATAGAAACATTTTTTCCAAGAAATAACTAATTTTCAACAATAAGAGTAGTATAATGTACTATACGAAAACCAAAGATTATAGAAAAATTAATATATAAGAAATAAAAAAGGTAATGGAGAGTGATGAAAGACTCGCAAATAAAAGTTTTGTTCCAATATGAGTTGTACTATTCTCAAATTGGGAGGCGCATGTCCGGTGAGGTTTTTCTGTTTCACCAGTCTGATAGATGTTGTGTTTCAATAGTTGTGAAACAGTTTACTTTCACATGAATTACTAATCACGAACTCCATAAAATCATTCCTAGTATTTTCAATATTAATTTTGTAACAATGTAATATTAAATAAATGTTTAAAAGCATAATGTAAATTTTAATGAACAGTTATATTTTAAAGTAACAGAAATAAATA
>NW_027107790.1:814754-821466 GCF_000696795.3 Halyomorpha halys | reverse complement strand
TCTGAATTTAGCCACTAAGCACTGTAGCATTCTGCATATACAGAATCCTAATAAATGACATGGAGGGAAAAAAAATGAATTTTATAATGTACTTACAGTGCTTACAACACTGGAGTCAATACGGCTTGACTTTCTTGTTTTTCGATCAGGCACAGATGTCCTGGCATTACCATTTTCCTTGACATCATCTCCTCTTCTACTGACTTCCGGATGCTGGCTAACCTTTTCATCTTTCTCTGCAACTTCCTCCTCTTCTTCTTCTTCTTCATCATCTTCATCATCATCATCTTCTTCTTCTTCTTCTTCTTCTTCTTTTATTGTCTCTTTATCTTAAAAAAGAAATATAAGATTATAAAATTAATAAGTCATAGCAATGATTTTGGGAATCATTTCATAAATTTAAACCTAACTTCATACAAAAGTTTACCAACTATTTAATAATTAATCAAAAAATTAACAAATAATCAATAATGCTGATTAATTAGATAATTTTAATTCATAGAAAAAAATTATCTTCTTCTTTTAATCAATATATATTTTTTGTTTTCAATTAATCATTTCTTCGTATTGATTCCAGCAAGCATAATGCAAAAATGAACCTCATATCTTTCCTGTATTCCTATATATTCCTGGAATGTTTGATATTAGGCTGTCGCCTGAGTCTAAAAAACCACTTATCTACAGCTGGAATGATTTCTTTTATATATTCATATTGTGGTAGAATTTTTTAACTTAACTTTGTTGTTTGCAATCCTCTACATTTATCAACTGTTTTCCATGTCATAACCTTTTATTTTTTTCTATGTATTTGTTATTCAGGCTTATTCTTCTAGTTACTCTACTGAGTGACAGATATGGCTCTAAAGCAAGAGATTGTAAACCATCTTTTTTTTTTAAACTGGTGCCTCATGACATTCTTGATCAAACCAAGGTTCATCTTCTCTAATTTCTATAAGTTCAACTGTGCTGATCAGTATAACTAATTTTCCTATCCATGCCAGTAATAAACAATTGTTTAATCAAATTTAGAATCCGTAAGTTTTAATACTACATAGTTCATTGTTGGCATATTTCACTCAAATAAAATTCTTACACTTAGCCTTAACACAAAAAGATAATGGCTTAAATCAACAATAGTTCCCCAATGAACCCTCAATTCAGAAAAGCTAGAAATGAATCAGAATAAGGTCTAATTGAAATGTAGTAAAATCATCATTTGATCATCAGTCATTCATACATCCTCTTATATGGCAACAATATGTTTTCACTACCAAGCCTCTAAAAGCTGTAAAGTCGATCATTCTTCAGCCATTTTCAATCCTCACATATTGATAGTTGGTAAGAATGTAGGCTCTTTTTCTAATTAAGGGTATTTTATATTTTTCCACAAATAAATAAAAATTTAATATTTTTTGACTTATTGAATTTTTCATGTTAGCACCTCAATTTCAACAATAATACTACACAAATAAAATAATAATTTTAGAGATTCAATATCTAAAATACATTGTCTTTTAAAGAAAGGGAAATAAATAAACAAATTACTCTTAGAAAATGGAGAAAGAGTAGAAAGCATTGGGTAGCCTCGTAATGACTGTTCTCCAACAATCCAACTATCATTAAAATTGTCATACTTTAGTTTCTTGGTTCTAGTTGAACGTCTTATTCCATCTGCTGAAAAAAAAAAAAAAAAAAAAAATACATATATTTAAATTAAATAATAACGTAAGTCTGGTCACAATAACCCTGTCATTTCCAGGAATGATAAGCCTATCCTACTTCCTACTTAAGTACTGATTTGAATCCTGCTATAATATAAAGTATTTGATGCATTCAATTGTCATAAAAAAAATGTTTCTAATTAATTTATAGGAATAAAGTAAACAGCTGAATAAATGTACCACAATAGAGTATATAGTTGCAATTTTTAATTTTATTAAATAAAAGAAACTGATTCCTGAAAAATTCTTGAAAATATTGTTCCTGCTCAATATTATACCAGGGCTACTGATTAAAGAAAATACAATAATTTGGTTTAATTACATTGTTACAATTAGAAATGTTTATAACTTTATTCATAAATTAACTGCATATTTTTATTTTAATTTATTTAATTTATTATATACTTGAATAATATTTTAAATATGACTTATTATTAATGATTGAATTTGTATGCATTTTTTTAAAATATGAAAATGAATTAATATCTTTACAAATCAATATATTAACACCTTGACTGCAGTTGAGGACACATTATCGGCAAGCTGTGGTAGCTAGGAGAATATATGACAATATGCTATCATTAGGAGAGGTCACTTGCATTCAGAGTGGTGGAAAGACCTCTAGCACATTCCTCTCACGTTAGATTCCCGAAGTGTGTTAAGTACCGTTTTAGATTCCACCAGCTACGATCATTCTGGGTTCTGCCGCCTATTAGGATTTTTACAATCCTTCAAAATATTTTTATTATCGTATTTATCCTATTTATTTTTTTAATTATATAAATTTATTTACTTATATATATATTTTTATTTTACACACTTCCAATAACATTTTTGACATGTTCAAAAGGTTTTTTGAAACATTTTTTACTTAGAAACTTACTTTTTTGTTTTTTTTTTGGATTATTTTACGTTGTCTAAATGTTTGATAAAAAATGTGGTGAAACATAATAACTTTCTAAAGTCCTTATTCAGTTAAAAACATGCCAAAAATTCATGTAATGGCTGACTACATACATAGACAGGTGATAACAATTGTCATGGTTAAAAGACAGGTATTTAAATTTTATTTGACTAAATTTTACATTTTATACACTATAACAGTTGGGCTGAAAAGTTTGTAGGCTAATATAGAAAACAATTTTTTTGTTGATAAAATTTGATTTGATTATTCAATATAGTTACCTTAAAGGGCGATACAATGATCATAGCGGTCATACAATTTTTCGATACCATTTTTATACTATGATTTGTTTTTAACCTTAAAATAGAATTCAGTTTTGGTGATTACCTCTTCATCGGCACTACATTTCTTTCCAGCAAGCATTCTCTTAAGGTCTGAGAACAGGAAAAAGGTGGGCCAGATCTGGAGAATACAGTGGATGTAGAAGCAATTCAAAGCCCAATTCATGAAATTTTGCCATCGTTTTCTTTGATTTGTGACATGGTGCATTGTCTTGATGGAGCAGCATTTTTTTCTTCTTCAAATGGGGCCATTTTTCCGAGATTTCGTGCTTCAAACGCTCCAATAACGCAATGTAATAGTTGCTGTTGATAATTTTTCCCTTTTCAAGATAGTTAATGAATATTATACCATGTGTATCTCAAAATACTGATGTTATAAACTTGCCAGCCGACTGTTGTGTCTTTCCACGCTTTGAAGTTGGTTCATTATGTGCAGTCCACTTGGCCAACTGTCGATTGGACTCCGGTGTGAAATAATGGAGCCATGTTTCATTCATTGTCACATATTGACACAAAAATTCAGGTTTATTACGATAGAACAGCTTCAAACACTGCTCAGAATCATCAATTCGATCTTGTTTTGGGTCGAATATGAGCTTGTGCGGCACCCACTTTGCACAGAGCTTTCGCATACACAAATATTCATTCACGATATGTCCAACATGTTCCTTTGATATCTTTAGAGTCTCACCTATCTTGAACAACTTCACTTTACAGTCATCCAAAATTATTTTCTAGACTTTTTTGATGTTTTCGTTGGTAACAGCCTCTTTGGGTAGTCCACTGCATGCATTGTCCTCAGGATTCATTTTGTCTCATTTAAACTTAGCAAACCACTTCTCAACGGTTGATTTTCTTAATGCAGAGTCGGAACAATGTTTATCAAGCCAAGCCTTGGCTTCAACAGTATTTTCTTTTTTTCCGTCAAAACGCAATGTTTATTAACAAACCAAATTTCTTTTTATCTATTTTTTCCAAGCTAACAAAAGTTGCTTTCACTCAAAATGCTATATCTCACAAACTAATAGTCCGACGGCTGTCAAATTTAAACACGTATCTTTTGAAGGTTAGGGCTAATTAAAAATCATATGGATTTAATACTAGTAGTGCCATGTATTTGTCAGCCTTTGAACTTTTCAGCCCAACTGTTATAATGCTTATTTAAATTAAAAGAAAAGAAAATACGAATATGAAACCCGTAGAGTCCTAGTTACTTCCTTAATATTCCTCCACCTTGACTATTATATGGTATTTAGGAGAGTCACTCGCTACACAAAAAGTAAAATGATTGATAAATTGTCTTGTACAATTCATCTTCAGAATCCCCAGGGACCCCTTTATCATCTGTTTACATGAAGTGACTTTACCCTTCTA
Organism: Halyomorpha halys; assembly: GCF_000696795.3. NCBI lineage: Eukaryota > Metazoa > Arthropoda > Insecta > Hemiptera > Pentatomidae > Halyomorpha > Halyomorpha halys. The sequence goes on along the minus strand of NW_027107790.1, from coordinate 817,126 downwards.
ACTGTTGAATATATTTCTTTGCATCCTTCCTTTACCAAGTAATTTAATACCACTATCTATCATACATCTTAGATCTCCTTAAATTCAAATCCTCCATTCATTACTGCAATACCCTTTCCCAGTCTTTAGACTTATATACAACAACCCACATACTGCAGCTTTTGACAGATGTTTTCTAACCATACAGTTCCAACAAAATTAAAAGGGATATTCCATCTATCATTTAGTACCTGATGTGGAACCTACCATTGCTCCCCATATTTATAATATACAAAATAATAAACTTTTTTTTTGTCTAAAGGTACAGGAAATTTTTTTTTTTTTTTAAATTTTACCTGTTTGTTTGGATGCAGTTGCAGCTTCTCTGAAATTCTTTAACCTGAAAATGAAAAGAAAAATTTAATCATAAAATAAAATTGTTAATGCTAAAAGAAATAAATTATTACCTTCCTCTCCACATAAACAATAGAAAACAAAGTAGGTATAATTCATAATCAAAGTAAAACTTAATGCTATAAATTTCTTCTATAAGCCAATAAACCATAAGATGATGATGTTACAGTTTATCAAGATTCTCTGACCATAATAAAAGTTGGAAAAACACCCAGAAATCTTTAGCTCCAGAATTGAACCAAACACTCCATTAATGTAAGAACTTTCAGGTAGTAAATTTAGGAAACCATTAGTTGAGATAGTTCATATTTGCGGAACGAGTGACATGTGACCTGTTGTTTTCCTTACCTATTTTCACCAGTTTGTCTTAGGCCTTTGACACAGCCTTGTTTTGTACAGTGTGGGAAATTATAAGTATTTAAATAAATACATAGAGAAGAAGGGTGATAATTAATTTCACACTGTGGATGTAACATATAGAGATCTGTTGAATAAAGTCAAAGAAGCTAAGGCAGTAGGATGTACAAAGTGTATTTACTATAGGCGTTTAAGAAATCATGAAATGAAATGCTAGGAAGAGTGGAAAAAGAAATAATGAAATGGAAGATTAGTAGAAAACTCAGTTTTCTATTCAAAGATCTTAAAGTCAAAGTTTTTTTAAAAAACTTAATTACCATCTTCTCAGATTCAATTTAAATCATAAAATTAAGAACAAGAGTAAATCTCTTGTGGAAACAATAATGAAATGTGAAAACTATAAGGAAAAGGAGATAATTATGGAACAAAAGAATTTAGTTGCAGTAAGCTATGATTAAGATTGGATTTTCATGCAATTGTATCTTTTGTTTCTACGCTTAAAATTCAGCCAAACAACAACAGAAATTCATATCATGAAAAGGATGTTCTGTTGATAAGCACAATTTGAGATTTTTCTGCACAAAATTGTATTTTTGTAGTTTGAACTACAAAATAATTCATGAAAAACTTAAATAAATAAAAATGTTATAAAACATTCAATTAATATTCAGTTTGATGATTCATTAAATGAGCTAAATTATTCATATTTTGACTACTAGTTCTAGTTTTGACCAGTCTACTACGATCTGTGAAAGGTTAAGACTAACCAAAACATTATGTAGCAACAGAGCTGTTAGAACATTATTATGTTAGAAGTACAGACCATATTTCGACATTATTGCAATTTTTCAGTTAAACATATTTTAAACCTAATGTCTTATCTGATTTATTATCTAAGGAATAACATATTGAAATGCAATATTACACATTTTGGAATGAATTGCAAGATTTTGTAGCATACAATTATATTTTGCACTTTTCAGCCTAAATTTGATGATTTTGATTATAATAGCATAAAACTGAATGCTTGACCAAATTTTCCGTATTACATACACATAAGCATGTATGCCAATATTTATTTATACATTTTTTCCTTATTAAGTTTGTAGTTTAAAATAGAAAAATATTAGGTAAGGCAAAGCATTGTTGAACACATGAAGAGTCGAATTCAACGTAAAAACAAAAACAAGTGATGATTATGCTTGGAATTTTATTAATCAGTGGTCTTGAGTAACTATGAAAATATTTAGTCAATTAGGCGCTAATTAAATAAGTTTTACTTATTCATGTTCTTCATTGACCATACTCCCAACCATATTACGAAAACAAGTCTCTTGAAAAGTTTCATTGTTACAGTTTTTAACTTAGATTCTCACTCTACCTTCAGCCCTTCATTATCTTGTCTAATTTAGTAGGGATTAGTTACCATTTCTCATTTCAATTCAGGATTTGAGTGTTTTACACACATTTTGGATTATTACTGCACGATTTGTTGATAAGTAAATACAATTAACGAGATGAAATTTTTACTAAAATTATTTTTCAGTTGACCTCTTACTTAATTTTCTTGATCAATGAAATTTTCTACAATAAATGAAATATATATGCTTTTTAGTAAAAAA
>NW_027107790.1:804364-814704 GCF_000696795.3 Halyomorpha halys | reverse complement strand
TCAAGTCAGGCCTGGAGGAGGGTTTATCTTAGACTGGGATTCATTTCCAATTCAAACCCGGGACACTATGCAGTCTTTAGTTTAGAGAATATATATAATTTAGAGGTTACTAAGAAATCTCAAATTGGAGTATGTGAGAGTCAACTATAATTAGAGTTGTGGCCAACAATATTAATTAAATATAGACCATGTCTATAAAATATTAATAAGAATGTACACAAGACAGTAGATATCATCCTGGGCTAATTACGCCCATGCTTACAGCGACTCAAATACTCTTAACTCATACATACCTCGCAACAAGGCTTTATCTCTGGCCAGCTCCATCATTTTGCTTCAAGAGCAAGTAGCTGAAGTTAAAACTTCATTTAATTTTTGTCCAGGGCCCGAAGATTTCATGATATATCTCATTAGTAGCCACGGGTCATCTACATAATTATTTTATTACTTCATGAATAGTTGCAAAACAATCTTTCATTTATCATTTTCTTATGTTTAACCCTTTATATCTTGTATATATTTTGATTTATTATTCTTCTATTCTATTCCTTACATCCATTTTAAGTTCATAGATTTTCTTTTAATTATAATTTTTTTCATTTCAGTTAGGTTAAGATAATATGTTTAATTTACTATAGTATTTATAATAAATTTTCTAATACACATTCATTCTGTCGATTCATTATACATTCTTTGAATAAAGTGATTTGTCTTTTCAACAAAACGGTTAGGATACCTACACAACAATATCTGTGAAAAATTTGAAGAAAATCGGAGATGGTTTACCATTTAGTTCATTACTGCGTTGAGAGCTGACGTGACATGACCCTTTACCAAAATATTTCGTGGAACTCCGATTGGGAACCACTACAGAAGTACAGTATTGGCCGTGCAATAATACATGATATACAGAATTAATTATTCCTCAAGAGTACTTCAGATGAAATTCTTATGGAAAAGGAAAATTTGTTTTTTAGTAAAATTATAAAAAAAGGAAAACTTGAGTGAAAGTATCAGTTGGCTAATTAATTCTTAAGGTGCTTTGAAATTTAATTACAAACTTTGATTAGCAAGAAACTTTCATATAAATATCTTACGTAGGTTTAAAAAATTATAAGCTGTTTTCACATTAATTTTTTTTTAAATATACCTAAAATAATCCAGTAATGACATATAACAAAAATAATCACATATAAAAACTACATATTCCAATATAGTGCTACATAAGTGAGATCCTTCTGTAATATGTTTTACCATAAATGGACTGAATCACCTACAGTACTGCTGCCAATATAATTTTTCATTCTTTGTCCACAATAATAACATACAATTATCATTCACTAAGGAAGTATATAAACCTCTTAATTTTTTCAAAAAATATAAATGAAATTATGATAATAATTTGAGAAAAAAAAAAGAACAATTATAAACTATATAATAAAACTATAATAGTACTTTAAGCAACAGTTGGGTAATGCATTAGTTTCATTTAGAAACAAAAATTAATTATAATCAGCACATTCAATTTTAATTAATTAGTAATTTATTTGAACAGGCAGTACCTCCGAGAAGACAAGGATGGAGTAAACATTCTTTCTTCATCTTCGGAGGGATAGCTATAATGAGAAGATCTTGACAAAACTCGAATTCTACAAGAACGTATGCTTCTTCTAGATGGTCCAGCTATAGAGACAATTAAAAAAGAGAGCATACAAATTAATCATATAATAAAGGAATTGCTATTAGTATATACCATTTTTAATTATAAGAATTTATTATTTTTAACATATTGAATGAAAATATAAAATGATAGGTTAATTTTATTTTTGTAATTAAAAACCACAACCTGACCCATGTATTTTCTTGAAAAGAATCAAAATAATTAATGCATTCAAAAACAGAATAATACAAGATATATTTTAATTAATACTTAAGAATTAATGAACTTCAAATAAAAAGAATGATTAGATGCAAGGAACCATATGAACCAAAGTAATGATTTACATTAAATAACCCAAAAATAGCCAAACAAAAATATTACTTAGGTCAACAGCAACACAAGTAGAATTAGAGAATCATATCACTATATAAGTATTTATCTAAAACCTAAGTCAATAGGGTTGAACTATTACTGAACTGGTAATGCTACAGGTGAGGGGAACTAGTTTGGTAAGTAGGTTTCATTGTCCTTTTTTCCAACCTCTGGTGACTACCTAGAACAACAGTTCCCAAAATGAGTGCCAGAGGTCTTACTAGTTGTTTTTTTCTTTTCCCCCCATATAATCAATCACTCTAAGATTAATTGTGGCTGCGAAATTTTGTTAGATCAACAAGAGTGCTGTAATTTTTTTTAACCCAATAAGGGTGCCGTGGCAAAAAAAAGTTAGGGAACTATTGATCTAGAAGACCCCTTTCAAGCAAGAATGGGAGTATTGATCAATCAATGTCACGGGAACAGCTGAGAAATAAATATTAACTGCCTCACGTGGAAATCAAACCCACTAAACACCAATTCTATAGGACTCTTGTCTTAAAGTGTCATCACAGCTTCCATCCAAGTCAATAGGGGAGACAAACTAAACAAAAAATCATAACCATCTCTGGTTGATGTCTCCATGAACTGTTGATGTAAGATGTGCAGAATTTTGACATTGTGCATGTACTATTCATGAATTTCTGTGCTGATGATGTTTCATAGGTTAAACATCAAATGGTGAGGTTGCCCCCATTTTAGAGAATCAAGGCTTTGTGGTTGGAAACTTCAGAGTGTATTTTTCTACATGTACATATATCGCCTGTAAAGGTCTTATGATCCTTCCATTAAAGTTTCAAGTCAGGCCTGGAGGAGGGTTTATCTTAGACTGGGATTCATTTCCAATTCAAACCCGGGACACTATGCAGTCTTTAGTTTAGAGAGGTATTACAGATGCGACATGGTTAGATTTTCGATTATTAACATAACAGTTTTCATTGCTCCAACCAGGATATAATCCTATCAGAGATTACTTGCATTTAATCAGTAGCTACAACTGGATCAGAATTTTACATCATCTGCTATTATGAAATAAACAAAAATCACCATAAATTAACCACAGCATAATATCAAGGCTATTGACCAGTAAATTGAAGCTAGTAAGCAATAAAAGAATACTAATGATTTACTTTTTTTAAATTCTTCAATGTCTCCCATTTTCGAAATGAGATTGAAATTGCATTTAATTTTCTAGAGAAAGATTGAACACAGTTTTGAAATATTGAGTGTAAATTATTTTTTCCTTAAGCTAATAGTTTCAGTTAAGACACTGCTAATTAATTCCATATTTGTCTTGAATGAATGAATGAAAAAAAAAAATTATTCTGGTACATATTAGTCCCCTAAGAATAAACACAATGAACATTTGAGTGCCAATTGTCAGGCATAAAATGGTAATAATAGTTAATAATGTTATTACGAAGTAATAACACAATCAAAATAATAAATAATAATATAAAAAATAAAAACAAAAGTTCTGAAGTTTTAGACTTGATAATTATAAATACTCAAAACATAAAGTAAACAATAACAATAGTTTACAATTCGATATTGAAGTAAAATATATTATAGAAAAAACACATTTGAGGAAGATTGACAGTTTCGTGTTTAAATACAATAAATGAAAGAGTTTTACGGATAGATGTGGGTAGAGAATTACAGAATGAGGTAGCATGGATTATAAAGGATTTTGGAAGGAAACCATTCAATGAGAAGAATATCGTTTCCTTCAAGAAATATAACTGAACTGGTATTTAAGGAGTACGGTATCATTTTTGATTTTTTTGTTGGTCCAATCACCGTAAAAACTAACCCTGACTCTCCAATCGAAGACTTCTCTTCCCACTAGATATGACAAAACGATTCCTTAGCTCACGACTCCATACATTGTTTTTAGGCTGGTAATCAATCTCAGACTCCTCTCCTGAATCCTGTAAATAATGGTCTATCAGAATAAAATTTACAGAATTAAACATTAGTAATTAAAATCAAGTGAAAAAAAACGTAACACTGCTTTTCCTATTTAGTAGCCATTACGCTTCTTTTATGGTATTAAATTGTATGTAGCCATTATGGCATTAAATTGCTAAACAGAACATTAATCACTGCATTTATTCATCTAACTAAAGTTTAATTTCTATTTCTCAGTATTCAAATTTTAAGTATAACCACTTTAAGATAGCATTTTCCACCAGATATTCTGCAGATATTGGCTAAGGGATCCAGAAGATAGGAAATTCATTGGGAAATGATGGGATTTTTTTTTTATTTAGCTAGAAGTTCCAGAAAGACCAGAGAAAACCTACATATTACACAGTTACTTATTAATATCGATACTTAGCCATTTATGAGAATGAACTTTTGAAAATATTTTGATAGGAACCACTGCTTTAAAGAATATTTTACAATACTATAATAATGAGAACAAGTAATTAAAGGTTTTAGAAAAATGTTATTCTAATAGAAATTAAAAAAAAAAAGAATATAAATAAATATAACAAAAAATGAAACAATTCTCTTACTGGTGACATAGGAATGTCATTTAGCCTTGATAAATGTGCAGTGTTCTATGTAACCAGAAAAAGTGAGGAAATATCAGGGTTTGGCAATAGAAATAAAGGAAATGTACCATTTAGAAGGTGTCACTACCACTCATAATATTCACCAATGGACTGATACCTAAATCAACAGTGGCACGTACAAATTATTTAAAATAACCTATGTATAATAACTATCCTACAAAAGAGCGCTCTCTTGGCATTCTCTCCTTCTTCCCCAGTTTTTTTACCAACTGAATCTTTAGTACATTGGATAAGAATTGCATCCCACCCTGTACCATCATCTCGCTGAGTTTATCGGCAATTCTGTTGTAGCGTGCCAGGAGTTCTGCGGCATACTGCCCATTTGACTGTCTTGGCTTCTTCGTCTTCCTAATCATCATAAATATGTCCTCTTCTGGGGCCCACCGTCCTCCTCCAAACGCCTTCTTCAATCTTGCATTGATCAAGCTCCAGGGTGTCTTCTCATCTGCTTGAGGATGCTCCTCTTTACTCTGCAGACAACCACTGCTTTTAGTGCCTCCACATCTTCGCTATCGAGTAGATTTTCGATAGACTTTGCTTCAATTCGGCTTATTAGTCGGTCACTCCCGACTTTAAAAAGCGATTTAATTCTCCATTTTTCCCTGGTGAATTTTTCTAAATCTGATACCGTCTTCCTCAGGTCATGGGCAGTTGCTGTACAGACCTTAATCCATTCTAGCCTATGTACTAAGAGAGGCTCAACAGTCAGTTCTCTTAGACACAGCACGTATTATTAGAAAATTTTTAAATTTTTGAAAACAAAATAATATGAAGGTGGTAGGTCTCCTACTTCAGATACTCAACTTGCAATAGAGAGAAAACACGGATAATAATAATAACTATTATCATTACCTTCCTTATAGATTTAAGAAAAAAGAAAGCGGGACTAATTGATGTCGGAATACCAAACGATAATAATATAAGCTCCACTGTGGGAGAAAAACTAAGGAAATATCAGGAATTAGCGATTGAATTTAAGGAACTGTAACATTTGGAGGGTGTTACCACTCCCCTAATCATTATATCCACCAATGATCTCATACCAAAATCCTCAGTGGCAGGAGTGAATGGTTTGGGAGTGCCTATTGATGTACAAAGAGAGGTTCAACAGTCGGTTCTCTTGGATACAGCACATATAGTGCGAAAATTTATAAACAATATATAATTTTTAAAAAATATGAAGGTGGTTGGACTTCTAGGTCCTCCACCTCAGATACTCAAACCGCAATAGTGAGAAAAACCGACATAATAATAATAAAGTGGAAATCTAAGGAACTACATGGAAGATTTTACCACAGTTTGCCAGAAAGAGTATCTATTCCTCCTGAGTACATCCCTAATATGACTTCACAAGGGTGCCCTTTTTCCGAAACAGAAAGATTTATTTTTGCCATACAGGGCCAGGTGATAACTACCACGACCTACAGACCCCAAATATGTGAAGAAGATATTACGGAATCTTGTCAGCTAAGCAGAACAGTGTTCAATTCAGCACATAAAATCAGGCTGCCAAGTGCTTGCTGAGAAAGAATATTTACTAAGGCACAACAATATGGCTAAAATCGTCTATCAAGAATTAGCCAAAAAATTAAAACTTCTGAATGACATTAGGTCTTTAAATAAACCCCAAAAGTGATCATTGGTAGACGGGATGTCAAGCTCTATTGGGACCTGGCCATCACCACCGATCACACTATTATTCACAATAACTCTGATATTTTGCTAATCTCTAAGAGAGAAAAAGTGTAAGGTCTGGGTAGGTATTACTTTCAGTGAAAGCTAGGAATAAGGAAAATTCCTATATAATAATAAATAAAAACAATCAATTTTCTTGATATAGAGTAATATGACAAGTAAAATATACAAACAATATGAAATTATTAACTAATCCACTTGATATCTACTAGAACTAATCTAAGCATGTTATTTTATTTCGAAAGGGCTAATATGAAATAAATCATTAACAGTCACAATTTCTGACACCATTTTTACCCTAATAATATCCAGGGCAGTAAAATTATTAACAACATAAATTATAAAACTAAAAATATAAACAAACTGGACAATTTCATAAACAGAGAAATAGAACATAGAATTCTTTTTAAAAGTCCTTTTCCTTCTTAATAGCTCTAAAGAAAGAGAATTTGTTCAATTTATTTACTTATTAGTGCTACAGCCTAAAAACCAACCCGAATATGAATAATTTTTGGACCCAAAAAAGAATTTGTCTTTTTTATTTATTCTACCCTTTAGATAAACAGTTACATAATTCTTGGAAACGATGATTCACCCTAGATAATTAAAATTCACACTTCTTAAAATAGAATATAGCTAACTGTGCACATTTTTCACTTAAAACTATTCAGACTACCTTAATTTAATGCATTACTTCATATCATATACAAGCTACTTTACAGCTTTGAGCAAAATCTCAAGCAGAGACAGCAGGTGAGTATGTAAATATTCTCAAGGATTGATTCATATTCTTCTGATAATAATTTCAAGAATCAGAATAAGTAGTATTTAAGTATACCCCCTACCACAATCCCTTGTCTAAACTAAATTTTTGGAGCAGATCATTAACCAGACTCAGCAATTGGTTTCAGAGAGCATTATTATAAGCACAATAAATTTTGTTGTTGTTCCTATCAAAGGCAATTAATTTTTTTCTACTGATACTAACATTTGCCTGACAGAAATTTATAAATAAATGATGTAAAGTATTGGATTGTGTCATAAGAAATATCAGTTTTCACAAAAAAAAGGTATTTAGTAAAACTTTATGAAATCAAAAAATTTTTATTCAAAATATTACCCATCATTTTCTATACATTTTCCCCAATGTGTTATCAATTTTTCAATCCCAGAACTGAAAAATTCAAGGTTATGTGAAGAAATGAAGTAAGATAATCCATTTTTGACCAGAGAATCATTTTCAAAAATTTAACTTTTAAGGAAGTAGTCTAAATTTCTGAACAGATGGAAATCAGTCTGCCAAATAAAGTAGTTATGGAAGGACTTCATAACACAGTTCATTTAGTTTTTTAACTGTCTGTCATGAAACATGAGGTCTGGCGTTGTCATGTAAGAGTATAGATTCCTTCCGATTAACAAATGCAAGTTGTTTCTTTGACATGCTTTTGATGCATTATGTCAATAACGCAGCAGTATGATGTGAATGTGGTGGTATCAACTCAGGGTAGGTAAAAAAGAGAAATGAATTATTCTTTTTATTGACCACCATACATAAACCAATAATTTCTTTGATGAAAATTTGGATTTGGCATGTGACCTGGTCTTTCGTTGATATTTAACGATTGACCTGACCGACACCTGTTACTATATAGAATCCAATTTTCATCACTATGATTATACTTTTGAGAAAAGGCTGGTTTTTTTGGCTAGTAAGTAGTGACACGCATGACTCATAACGCATCAACTGCTGCCACTCATTACATTCATGAGGTATTCATAGATCTAACTTTTCCACTTTACCAATGGTCTTTAAGTGTCGAGAAACTGTTGATACACTTGTATTCAGTTGTGCTGCAAGTCTGGTTTAAATGTTTGGTATGGGTTTTCTTCCACAGTAAGCCTAAGTTCATCGTCGTCTATTGGAGGTCTTCCTCTGGGTTTCTCTAAATTAGTAAATGGGCCATATTTCATTACTTGCCCAACTGTCCTTTCCTAATAGTTCAAGCAGTTTTCGAATTTTTTAACTGAAAGCTACCGATAAATGCCAATCTTATAAACCATTTTTAGAATGTGACTTATTCCCATAAGCTTTGCTCAATTCTCTTGCAATCATAACAACAATTATTGACAATATTAATCTTAATCTTAATTTTCCATTCCTCTCCATTTTCTTATGGAATAACAGTATCAGAACTCGATAGGTTTTAAAAATGTCACTGTGTTGTTTCTGTTTAACTCATAGAAGAGTTATGCAAACAAAAAACAATCATATTAATTTAATTGCAAAGAAAAATAACTATTTACATTAAATTAAAAAAAAAAATGAAATCATCTTCTTCCTAAAATCTGAATCATTCCCAAATGATAATCTAATTAAAATTTCATAGATATATTAGTTTATCAAATGGTCCAGATGATTTTTGTAAAATTTAAAAAATGGAGGGATTAAGTCCTTGAAATTCATATACATTTTTCATCATACACACACATGCAGACATGTACGTACTGCATGCGCACGCACACACACAAAATAAATAAAATGAAAATCCAGAAATGCTATTTGGGATATTAATGAAGAGTATGGGGTAGGAGGCTGTGTTTCTACATAGCCAGAAAAATATTGGTTTAAAAAAAGATTAGAGAGGTATCAGCCTCAAAATGAAGTCTCGATAATCGAATCATGGGTAGAGATCATCAAATGTTGGTTGAGGTAGGTTTAAATATTAAAAATGACAGCCTTAATTTTGAGACTTAATCTTAGTAGAAGAATAAATTCAACTATCTAACATGATACTAAAAAGTGGACTAAAGTGTTCCCATCTAAATTAATTATGTAGTCTAACAGCTAGGCATATGATATTTAAACAAATTAGATTACTTATGAGGTAAAGTTAAGCAGTTATTCTCTTCAGTTATTTGTGTTAATTACAAATATGATGATTCAGAAATCAGAATTGGTGGCTTTAGTAAAATGAACTGTAAAAAAACCATTCTTTTTAATTTTTTTTTCTTTTATTCAGAAAATGTGCATTATATCCAAAAGTTGTTCAGTATAAAATCACCTTAAAAAAACATCCCATTACATTTAAAGCTAAAATAACAATAATGAGTCTAAGAAAGTGTTCTAGCTAAATGTTTTCCAAAATGGCAGACTGCCAAATTCCAGCATTCACTATTATTGTTCCTTATCTTTTGAGCTATTGAATCTGAATCTGGAAGAATCAAACAGAATTTTCCACTATATTTTGAGATATTTGGAAAATTTAGCCATATGTTTGCAATGTTTTTTTTTCACTTATAATTTTTAAAGTATGGGTCAAAATTGAACAAAAAATTACTTTTTTTCTAAAGAAAACTAAATTAGCTACTATTTGAGCTGAACTGTTATTGGGTAGGTTTCTAAACATTAAAGACAAAATATACTGTAGAAAAAGCAATTTCTGTAGTTGGGATTTCTAATATTTACAGTTTAAGTCGATTCATAGTGTAAAAAAAAAAATTTTTTCTCTAGAGATCATGTCTTACAAAAAATTGCGAATGATTGAAAAAAATCTAATAAGTCACTTCTTTTATTGTTTCCTTATTTTTAATGGTTGCTTAATCAGAATCCAGAAGAATAAATAAATATTTCCTAATGCGTTAGAGATATTTGACAAAAACTAGCAAACGTTTTTTAATTTTTCACTTCAAATTTATTATGTACGTGGCAGTGAAAAATTACAATAACCTTTTCTAAAGTAGACTAAATTTGCAACAATTTGAGCTAGGCCGTATTTATGAGAAATCCTAATTTGGTAGCTTTAATAAAATTTAAACTGAAATAGAAAAAAATAAAAAAGGAATTTTTCTCCCTTGAAAAATATATATTGTATTAAAAAAAGAGATTCAAACAAAAGTTATTCAGCTTAAGGTTGCCAACATAAAAGGTCTAATTATATTTAAATCTAAAACTTTAACACTGCTTCTGTGGGTCAAACCTCATGGAATGGTAGATATTTCAATAAAAATTGCTTATTGACAACATTACTATA
>NW_027107790.1:781881-804254 GCF_000696795.3 Halyomorpha halys | reverse complement strand
TAGTGTTAATTTTATCAGGTTTATTGTTTTCTAGTAATAAATATTTTTTTTTCTTTTTATTTTAAATTTGAATTTTTTTTTGTTTCAAAAAATGGTTTAACCTACTTGAATAGTTACTGAAAATCACCAATTTTAGTCCAGCCATTTTTGTGTTATTAGTGACAAATACTTTAGACCCTGACAGGTATTATTTAAATATTTGGTTCTAATAGTAATATAAGTGTGTCATGGGCTGGCTTGGCACACTGAGAATTTTGGTATTACCCGCTTATTTTACCAGATGCGGAATTTAGTTGATAAATTGCCTAGCTGGAATTACCAATGGACATGTAAAGGTTTGTAGTGTGTTTTTAAGATGATCAGATGACACTTTGTTTTTAGCACAGTATCGTATTAAAGTAAACAAAATTTTCTATTTGTTCTAATGCATATATCAGTCGTGGTTGATTAATTCCAATGTCTAACCCATTAAATACTGTGTATTACGAAAAATTATCAAAGAAATAATTATGAACCAAAGATGACAGGCTAATCAAAGGCATAGATTTTTAAAGTAATTCAGATATCATCTGCTATCCTATAAAATACAAATTATAGCATTTTACCTGCTTAATGTAGAAAAAAAACGTTATACCAAATCAAGTCATGAAAATATTCACACAAAATATGGGATTTTACTAAATTATTATTATAAACCAAATGTGATATGTAAAGCAAAGAAAACCATTTTGTTAAAGTAATTCTAATATTCGCTACCATATAAAATAATAGCATTTTACCTTCTTAATTTAGAAAAAAATATCCTGCATTAGGTTATGAAAAAAATTATAGTAAACTACTGTATTTTACAATACAAATTAGTATGAAACCAAAAGGAATATGTTAATGGAAGAAATGCATTGATTTTTAGCAACTCAGATGATTTTTTATATGTACAATAATAAAAATAATGAGATTTTTTGTAACATATCCTAAACAAAAAAAATGTTTTTTACATTTTTTTTTTCGGACAATGCTTTACAATGATTGGCCTATTTTTTGAAAACGTTTGGCATGTTTTCACACAAAGCACCTCTGTAGGACCATTATTATTAGATTAGCATTAAAAGTAATAGGACTGTTTTTCTAGATAATCTTATGATGAATAACTTTTGTTTGAAACGTTTTCGGATAAACCATTTGATAGATAAAAGAAAAAAATTCAATATTTGCTTCTTAAACATTACTAAAACTACCCAATCTGATTTCGAATAAGCTAAGAGCTGTTTTCATAATTTCCTAATTCTAGCTAAAGTATCAAAAATAAATTTTTAACATTAAAAATTAAATAAATATTTAAAAAATTAAGAGGGAATAATAAGTCAATAAAGGAACCCTTTTATCTGAGGAACAACCAAAATTTGGGTTTCATGTTTTTTTTTTAAATTTAACAAAAGGAATTCAAAGCAAAGCATATGATTCGTTTTCTTAAGTTAGGATTTATTGATGATCAAGTTGCTGATTTGAACCTAGACTAACCTACTGGTTTTATCATTGGTTCCTTCTCAAGCATGCCAAGTCAACTTTGAATTGGGAAGATGATAAAGCACAGCATTATTCAATTACAAATGTTCAACTACATTGCAGGTGTATACACATAGAAATGAACAATAAATACCAATTCTAAGTCAGATAAATATAATAGTAATGGTACAAAATCAGAAATAAAATACATCTGTGTCATGGGCTGGAATAAGTTAAATTGTTATATGTCATTATATACATTAAAATTTTACTTAAACAATAGTATAGTTAGACAATAATATTGGTAAAAATATTGGAATGAGATACAAAGAAAATCACTGATAAAAAAAAATGAATAAGAAAGGGACAAAGCAAATCTTCAAAAGAGCATATCTTTTAAAGATTAAAGTGGATTATAACTGCTAATTTCCACTCCCTCAAAAGACAAAGAAACTCCCAATGGAGTCCAAGTCAATGAAGTTCAGAGAAATAACTTAATAAAAAAACAATCCTTAAATTTATTAGCAACAAGTGACAACATACCATGAGGTTATAAAGTATAACCTATTTTAATGAACAGCTAGACAGAAATGGAATTATAGGAATTAAGACCACTTTGTAATATGGATAGCTGGATAGACATGGAAGTATAAGAATTTAGACCCCTTTGCACTGGAATCCTCTATAATAGAGACAGTCAAATTTTTGTCTCTGGGAGATAATTTTACCCCTTTGAATAGATATATGAAAATTAAGAAAAAAGTATTTAATGGTCATATGCTTTGATATATATACACTCACATATTTAAATAAATATGTATCTTGAAGTTAAGCTTTTTTAATTAATAAAATTGTTATCTTCCATAGGTACGATAAATCAGTGAAAGACAACCATTTTTTATTTCATGGTACGGTCTTTCAAGACCATGCGAATATCACTACTTTTCTCTTCTCATTTTTGCTTTTTTTCTTTCCCAGTATCTTCTCATCATTTCTGCATGCCTTTGCTTCATCTCTTCCGACCATGCAATACCCTTTTTTAAGTATCCGTTTTTCTTTATTTGGCACAAGAACATTGATTTCTTTCAATTTTTTTTTCATATTGGTCTCTATCCAGGCATTCTTTGTCTGTTATTTTCAATTTGTTTGTTTCCTCTCTCATTTGCTTTTCTTATCCTCCTACGCTCTTGTATTCATGGATTTTGTCAAAGAGTTTCTTGTTTAGTCTCCTTAGGTCCATTCTCATCATGTGCTCGTAGAATCTCAGTCTTCTGATTCTTATTTCGGTTTCCAGGTCATTTATTTCCCTGTAGATTTCTTGGTTGGGTCTTAACCTGTAGCCTTCCTGTGTTTTCTTGGGCCCATAGATTCTCCTCAGGATCCTTCTCTTTATTTTCAGTAATTTTTCCAGGCAAGGGAGACATGTAGTTTCCATTATGTATAAAATTACTGGTTTTATGACCACGTTGTAATGTCTTTTTTTTTTGCAGGCTGTCCACCTGTCTTAGTCCTGTTTTTACCTGGAAGGATTAGTCCCTGGAACTTTACTTTGGATTTTGTGTTCAATAGTGTTAATTTTATCAGGTTTATTGTTTTCTAGTCTACTTCATATTCCCTTAGTATTCTCAGTAAGGTTCCCCTGTCTACCGAGTCATAGGCTTTTCTGAAGTCGATGAAGGAGATGTAGAGGTTTTTGAGTCTCACCATATAAAATTTTATCAGTAATTTAAAGCTTAGGATCTGTTCCTGGCAAGATCTTCCCTTCCTGAAGCCTCCCTGGTATTCCCCAATTTCCGGGTCTATTTGCCGTTCTAGTTGGTTTTGTAGGGCTTTTGAGAAAATTTTGTAAGTGACCGGTAACAGTGAGATTCCTCTGCAATTGTTTGCTTCTGTTTTTGGGCCCTTTTTATCTAGAGGGTGTATTACTGCAGTTTGCCAGTCTTCTGATATTTCCTCTTTTATCCAGATGTCCATTCATAGCTCTTTGACTTTTCTTCTAAAATCTTCACTTGTTATATTCCACATTTCTGCCAAGGCGCTGTCTTGACAAGAGGCTTTGTTGTTTTTAAGCACCGCTATTATATCGTCTATCTCCTCCTCATCTGGGGGGTCAGATTCCATGTTTTGTGGTGTGTTTTCCTTTGTTACTATAGGGGTATTCATGATGCTGTGTTAAATGTAAAATGTTTTACCATGTTAAATTTTAGTCTAGGATTGTGAGCAGCCTATTTAAAGTCATGTTAAATGCATAAGAGCTCCTAGCGGATTTTTTGAGCAATTTGTTTTATAACCTTTCTTTCTAAAACTTCATGTTACTGTTTACTTCCAAGTTTTCATTAAAATAATTTATTAGAATATGCCTAGATTGGGTGAAAAGTTGAAGTTGTATAAATGTTTAGCTACTGAGTGTCTTGTTGATCTTATAACTTGTGAGGAAGAGAATCAAGATGAGCTAATTGACAACTGTCATTACATTATTATTATTGTCATACATTGCTTTATTAGTTATAACAATATCCAAAACAATACTAACACTATCAAAACACAAACTACGAGTATGTAACTTAACACAACAAACAAAATGGCGACGAGCTCAACTGGTCTGTTGCGTGACGTCATTCTCTATTTAACAGACCTAGTAACAGACTCTCAACCATGTTATATGTTATATGATAAAAGAAGGAAATATTTCTCCATTTAATATAAGTTTTTCCGTTTAACACACTTTAACATGTTAAACTAAAGATCATGAATACCCTTATTGTTTTCTCCTGGTTCTTCACAATTGAGAAGACTTTCAAAGTAGTCTGTCAGAATTTTGCAGTTTCCCTCGTTGCTTAGTGCTAGTATCCCGTCTTTACTTTTGAATACTAGTCAGTCCTGGGGGTGTATATCCTCCAACCTTGTCCTTAAAGGCCTTGTAGTTTGGTGTTATTTTTCCTGAGGTTTTCCTCCATTTCTTCCACTTGGTTGTAATGAAATTTCCTTCTCGCCTCCCTTATCTTTTTATGTGCACGATTTTTATTACTTAACCATTTTATTACTTTTCAAGTCTAAAAACACAACACCATCTATCCCTCAAAAGACTTATTAAAATTTATATTCCTATATATTTCAAGTCTAAGAAGACATTATTCAAAAAAAGTGGAATGAAATTATGTCATTTGTATAAAGTATTCACAGTTAGTTCACATGGCTTGGCAGTATTTATAGAAATTAGCTTAATTTCTGTTTTATAAACATGTTTATAGAAACATATTGAATTTTAAAAATATTACGTGTAAATACAAATGGAACAAAAAATTTGTTTTAATAAGTTTAATTCATACACTTTTCATGATTTGCTTGTAGGTATTCTTTTAATAAGAACATGTACACCCCTTCTAAGCGGACATCCCTCTGCAATGAACAAATCAATCTGCAGTAGTTTGTTGTACAGAGCTAAAACTGAATTAAGGTGGTGTAGGCCAGAAAAATATTTTTTTTAACTATTAAGAGAATCCTGCTCCAATAACTCAACAGCCTATAATGAACCTCTCAGTATTCATATTTATTCATCAACTATTCATATTTATTCAAGGATATCAATTATATGAAATATAATATATAAATCTTATATATTATAAAATTTATATTGAAAAATAAATGCTTATATTAGAATGAATGGATAAAAAAATTGTACATATAAATGATGTATGTGGGTGTGAGAATATACCAATTGCTTACACCAATATAATTTAAATTAAGTTACAATGTAAATAGCAATAACCATATTGCATACAATGTCTATAGCCATACCCTTATTACGCAAAATGTAAACAGCCATGCCCATATTGCACACAACAATGAAACATCAATATCCATATTACATATACTAATGTAATTAAATTGATGAAAACCTGGGTTAAAATAGTGGTAATTAACTACTACTCAACAGTTATATGTTTCATTAAAAGTCCTGAGGGTTTTCTACACTATATAGTTCTCAGATCTAAATAATTTAGCCCATTATAAATAAAGACTTTAGTAAATTTGTATTAATTTATCCAATTAATCATTTCTTGGATTCAAAACAATGCATTTTTTATAAACAACTCATTGCAGATAAAATTAGAAAGCACAACATCATCTAGTCTTCCTTTATATACTCTAATCACAAATCGTTAGACAAATAAGATCATGACTTCTAAACCATAGTGAAAAAAAATTGGTCATCTTTAATTAGATGTTTCAAACAATACTCAGAACTGATTATATCACCCGAATGAGTTGATTGAACCAACTATGATAAATGAATACCTACTCACAAGATGTAAAACCACAGTAAGCCAAATAAGTATTGGCAGCATTCAGCAAAAAGTTGGATAAATCTAGATTATAATACTGACACATCATACTCAAAAAAAGGATCAAATGACATTTCGAAAAATCAACATCAACAATATAATGTACATTTGTTTGCAAAAGTAATACTTAATATAAGATAAGCACTTACTGAAAACAAACAAATGAGATCATTATTTTATAAGTAAAATGGCTCATAGTTTTATAGGTAAGTATACTAAATATCATGCTGTACTATTTGTTAGATACTAAAAGGTAATAGATGAGCAATATCAACACATTTCATAATAAATTAACATAGCATTTAGTTATATTTAGGTGATTAAAAAATGTACCCAGCAATAGAATAAAATGTAACTCAAAATCATCAGAGAGCAGGGCATGAAAAACTGTTATAAAATAACTTAAGATCAGATTCCTGCACTCTTACTTGGGGAATCAATAATTACTCAACTTAAGGCATGATTTAAAAAAAGCTGTGACTGTCCCAATGCCTGTTAACCATTTACTTTTACTAACAAGCAGATAAAAGACAAGGTCACTAATACCAACAATTTACCTCACCATCCATAGAACTTCATTCCACTAAATAAATATAATAAAATTATTAAAGTAATCAGCAAAACAGTCATATAAAGAGTAACATTCAAGCAAAACTATATGGTAAGACATTAATAACCGGAAAACATTGGCAACTTTTGTTCTTCATCAAACAACAATGTCTCCAGTGCTCTGAAATTGTAATCTACATAGAGAAATTGTAAAAAATTGATAGTAGTAATTAATTAGTAAACTGTTAAACATAAAATAATTACTATTGTCATATCCAGTTTTTCATGAATTTTCATTTCCTAACTGTTATGGTATTAAAACTTATAACAAGCAAATCTAACATAACTATGGAATCCAGACTCAGGAAAGATTCTTAAACAACCATTAAAAAATGAGAATTAAACTGTTGTTCATTACAACAACTCACATCCAGATTAACATATCATAATAAAAACAATGTACAGCATATAACAAAAATAAACATTTGAGGTACATATAAAGATCTGACATCTCCAGATTACTTAATAAATTCATTATGTGGGCTGTCACTTACTAAAGTACTAATAAAGATATACACCTAGATGTACCTGTACATATAATTAACAGCAAATATTCACTACAATACTTACATTTGTAAATACATCTGAATCAACATTTGTGTTATATCATTTAAAATTGTATCTATCATTAGACAAAATAAATAATACATACCCCAGATTTGTTGGTTATCCTTAATCCTGTACGCCTCCTCATCTTCAATTTTACTTGTGTTATTTGCTTGATGATTCCATTTGAATAAAAGCGCTCAAGATAAATACAATAGATGACTTAAACCCATACATATTTTCAATTTGCAACATGAATAATGGCCCGAAAAAAGAAGTAGGTATTAAGTAAGAGTACACTAATTACATCAAATCGTAACTTTTTGACTTCAGATACACTATATTTTAAAATATAAGATAAAACAAAACAAATCAACAAAACAGATCCGCGAAAACAAAACGTTTACGAATTAAAACAACAAACGAAAACCTAAACAAGCTTGAACCTCCAGTAATATGCCCAGACATTCAGTACACTCAACACTTACAGCACGCGCTTGCGTACTGCCCCACATTTGTCTTCAGACCAACTTTCACCAATCAACTTTCATAAACTTAAATTTTAAAAAATCATAGATTTTAACGTGTAATCCATATAATTTCAACGTTTTAAATTTGTGATAAACAAAAAGATAATATAAATTAATCACAAAATAAATAACACATGATACTACGATTGTGCTAATAGAGGCAATGATTACCCTCCCCAAAAATAAGAAATTCATCGCAGCTTCAATAGGGGTATTCATGATGTGTTAAATGTTAAATGTTTTACCATGTTAAATGTTATAACTATAGGATTGTGAGCACCCCTATTTGAAGTCATGTTAAACGTTAAATGCATAAGAGCCCCTAGCGGATTTTCTCAGCAACTTGTTGTATAAGCCTTAATGTTTATAACCTTCCTTCCAGACCCTCATGTTATTGTTTACTTCAGTTTTGATTCAAGTAATTAATTACAACATGCCTAGAGTGAGTGAAAAGTGGAATTTGTGTGAAACTTTAGCTTATGAAATGAAATGAAAACATAACTTTATTCTGGGACATATGTCCCCTAAGAATAATTACATGGTTCATTATAGTGAGATTTTTATCTGGCGAGCGTTTACAAATTTTCAGATAGTAGAATGAAATTACATTGTTTTTTTTTTCTCAAATGTATCATTAAAATTATCCATTCTGCTTTAATAACAGGGATATGAATATCACAAACACACGAAAGAACTGAGCTGTCACAACAACAAAAATGGATGCGATCTCAACTGGTCTATTGTGTAACGTCATTCTCCATTTAACAGACCAAGTAACAGACTCTCAGCCATGTTAAATGTTATTTCGTTTTACCACGGTAAAAGAAGGCAATTTTTTTCGATTTAACATGAGTTTTTCCATTTAACACGCTTTAACATGTTAAACCAAAGATCATGAATACCCCTAATGTACTTTTTTTTATTTTTTCTATTCCTTGACCTTCGACTTCTACTATGCGTTTTGTAGCAGTCCCTTATATAAACAGTAGGGGAAAAAAGTAATTGAATACCAACTTTTTTTTTATTAAATAATAGATTTAGGTACTAAAGAAATACGATGTACCTTAAAAAATAA
Organism: Halyomorpha halys; assembly: GCF_000696795.3. Taxonomy (NCBI): domain Eukaryota; kingdom Metazoa; phylum Arthropoda; class Insecta; order Hemiptera; family Pentatomidae; genus Halyomorpha; species Halyomorpha halys. Next base: position 795,645 of record NW_027107790.1, on the reverse strand, counting down.
AAATTATATTTGAAACTGAATAAATAGATATATAATGCAAATGAAAAACTTCTCGTTTGGTAAAATGAAACTTAAATCTTACAAAAATCCCATGAAAAAAGTATTTGCACACTACACGTTTTCTTCATTTTTAAAATTTAATATTTTGTATGCAGTCCGTTAGCATTAATAACCGCTTGTAAAAGTCTATGGATTGAATGAACTAAGTTTTCAATTAAATCTAGATTGATTTGTTCACATTCTTGTACTAATAGATTCTTGAGGTGTTGCCTTCCGGTTATGCGATGTTTTGGTTAGGTGTGGTTAGATCCAAATAAATTAAACTTACTCTCATCAGAGAACAGCACATTTTCTCCAACACGGAAGAGCTTGCTAAAGTATTCTCTCGCAAAAGAAAGTCGTTTTTTGCGATAAGTCTCACTAATATAAAGTATTTTTCTCGGAACCCTGCCATAGAGACCTTTAGAATTCAGAAAATTCCTAATCGTTCTCGTACTTACACAATCCCCTCAAGTTGATTTGACTATATTAGCCAAGGCACCTGCACCTTCAGCTGGATTTTTTAAAAATAGTAGTCAGAATACTAATAGGAAAGGAGAGAATCATACTCTTGGAAGTAAAAAAACAAACTTTTGTATTTATATGTAAACAAATAATGTGTGTAAATACTTTTCTTCTGGCGTTTATCTTATTTTTTTATTATGACCAAAGTTTTCAATTGAATGTATACTATTATTTAACAAGTGTTTATTGTACTTTTTACAGGCTAAACTTTAATGAATTGTTTTTAATATTTCAATTAATTTTATAAAGAAAAAATTGGATGTGAAAATACTTTTTTTCCCCACTGTATATACATTGATATTTTGATTCAACTAAGGTGTTATATCACTTTTATTTGTTGCCGTAAGTTCGTTAAATAGACAGCTAATTTCAAGGTCTAAAAGAGACATAAAACAGAATAAAGATTTTCCCCAGTTATGTTATCACAACAAAAGAAGTTTTAGAAAGAAAACGTGAAGTCCAATAAAAGCCAGATCCGTTGTCAAAGGATATACCTAGGTATGTACTTTAAAACTCTATTATAACACAGGTACCAATACTAATAATAATAAGACCCAAATATCTTTTAGGAGGTTACTTATTGTCAGTGTGAATACATATTAATCAAATCACAATAAATATAAATAATTAAATATCGTTATAATAACAAGAGGTACGGCAACAAGTAGGCGGAAGAACGCCCACGTCTTGTGTGGAATGGAGACGACTCGAGGGGGAACACATCAAGTTTTATAGAAAACAGAGATCAGGAGCTGAGTAAATGAAAACCACATATAGCTTTGGAAACCGAATATTTGTTGATTGAATAATAGCACATCTGAAAAAAAAAAGTTTAGGTTTTATTTTGAAATGGACATGTTTCAAAGGTATGTATTACCATAGACAGTAGTTTATTTCTCTACTATTGTACCGCTATAACTGTCTCAAAGCTAATAGGATTGTAAAAAAAGTAACCATAGTCTACAGTACAATCAATTGAATACGTTAAATAGAAAATAAAAAGTAGTTTTTGTTAGTCAAATGTGGCACTTTAAAAATAAAACCGGGATATGTCCAGAATATTAGGTAGAAATAAAGTCCAGGATACGGTGTGATAATTTCGGAAGAGACTGGGAAAAATAACATTTTAAAAAAAAATTGGAAAGGTTAATATTTTATGAGCGGTATTGGCGCCAAGGAGTGTGTCGATATTCCTTTAATATTAGTAGTCCAGATCACTATATTCCGGTCTTACGATTGTATCCAAAGTAGAAGTAACATATTAACAGATTGATATTAAAGTAGTACAAATATGAAACAAATAAAAATGATATTTAACAACAATAATTTTTTTTCTTAAAGATCACGGACATGAGATTTTCCCTTGAGCTTCTTAGTAGGAGTCTAGTGAAGTATTTACTTGACTGAACAGGTTTGTTGTAGCCTCTTCAACTTAAACCTCGAATATAACGGAGTATATTCATGATAATAATAAGAAAACTCGTTAAGAATACACACTTATAGATAAAAACTGATGATTCCATATCTATAATTGAAATTACTTGATAAAAAAAGCTGTAAATATATTTTTTCAATCAGTATTAATCATTTCAATGTACTCATCTCCTTCCTCTACGATAAATTTTAAATCATCGTACAACTAAGCAAGGAATCATTTTCTATCCTTCTCTTTCTTTCAGAAAGTTCCTCGAAGCCTACTGAAAATTACTTTTTCTATATATTTAGAAACATGTGAAGCTTCAAGCAGTTTACGAGTTTTGGTATTAAAGGTTATGTGTTATGTTTTGGGAGCATCGAGGTCTCAGTTTAGAAATTAGTGGATCAGAACTAATCAGTAGATTACAAAGAACACCTTCATCAGTTAAAATCCTAATCATTTTTTGAAATCTAAACACTCTTACATAACGAATGATTCATTTCGAGCTTTCTAGGCTGAAAGAGCAGTTTATGCACTGTGGCTGGTATGTAGTTCCGCTCATAATGGTTTACAAATAATTCAGCATTTGCTTAGGTAAATACCCTATATTTCTTTACTCGAAGGGAACGTTGGTAAGGTATACAGCGAACCTTCGTTTAACTTTTGTTTCAAGTCCAGTGATTGTCTCCGCGTTGCCAATTCCTTGCTTAACACGGTCAATAAAAAGGCCCACGTCAACCTACAATATATTTCTTTCTTCATCTTTTTGTGTTGATCTTACTTAATAAGTGGCATGTTTTCAGTCCAAGCACCAATTTAAGAGGTAAGGTGCGCTAACAACAAAAGATCTCAGACATTATGTGTTCAGAGGGGTGACATAAACCTACTCTCCTTGTAAGGAAAAGTGAAACCAAAGAGATGGGAATTGTGGTGAAAGTTGTTCATTAAAAAAACAACATAAAACTTTGATTATAACATTAACATCCATCTACTTCGTCTTTGTTTTCTTTATTTTCAAGTATTAATGAAGCATTTCTATCAAACTATATTCGTTTTACAATTTAAAAAGAGAGGGAAATATGATATTAGTTGTGGAGCTCTACTGCTCTTTAATTTTTTATTCTCTAATTTTGAACAGTTCTTGACTTATTTACTTACCAATGCAGGGAAGTATTACGATCGTGAAAACTGATTTATGCATCAATAAAAAACGCTGGAAATAATTAAGAACCAGTTTATTATTTTATTTGATTATTTATTACAGCTGCTAATAAATCATATGATCATAAATGTCGGATCTTTTCACTGAAGTCTGATTAACTATCTAAAAGTTCCTCCAAACGTTTGCCCAACTACTGCGAATTCGCGGGGCAAAATTCACTACAATAATAAAGTCTAAAAGAAAAAAAAATGGAAAAACAATAATTAACAAAAAATGTACAAATAGAAAAATAAAACTGATAAAATAAAACCATCTATCATAACATAAATCATATGATAAACTAACCTCAAATAAAATTAAGTGCAATATAATCAAACATAAATGAACTAAAAATACTTAACAAGAAGTAATTAATGTTTATGTATATTTACAAGTTTCAGAAGAAAATCAGAAACATTTGTAAAAAAAAAAAAATTAAAAAGAAAGAAAAAAAAAAAAAAAGAAAATGAAATAAATCCTCCAGCAAATTATAAATTTTAGGGTATATTCTGATAAAAATTAAATAAAAGGAAAAAATGAAGTAATGATGATTATGTAAACATATACACATGTTTACAGATTCTAAATAAATATTAGAAAACATCTGATGATATTCATATTAGATTTCTTCTATCTTTCTATCCATTTACCAATATTGTGTGAAACTTTTAATTGTTATTCTTGAAGAATGGGGTGGATAGGAAGTGATTGAAGATACGGGATTTGAGCAACAAATGAAACGAGGAATTCAAGAATGAAACAAGCAACGAAGGAATGGCATTCCACATGGAAGAGGAGCGGATTAGAAACTATGTGGCAAAGGTTGCGGTTCGGTGGGCAGTTATATAAAGCTGTAAGACGCGAGCGGGTATACCGGGAATGTACAAATGATTTGAATTGAAGATTAGAGATATATTATGATCAACGGAAATGGAGAGCTTGGTAGAGAAAGGTTTCAATGAAATATTTTCGTCTGAAGGAGAGGTAAAGACACTTCAACTGTCATAAAATCGGGTGACGAAGATAATTAGATTGCTTTTTGGAGGAGAGGGTACGACGGGAGATATCGGATACGTGTTTTTTCAAGGAGAGAGTTTGGTCAAATGTGACTTCAAGGTTTTTTTACGGAACGATAGAATTTTATTGGATGAATGTTTAGCAACAATGTTGGAATATGAGCACCAGCTTTCAGGAGGTGGTAAAAAACGTAGGTTTGCTTTTCATCAGCCCAGTGATGAATCCGGTTTGTATTCTTGTTAAATCCAACATTCCTCAGAATTATAATCTCTCCATTTGGATTGTGCTCTAAGATCAACTATTGCCCTATATACAAAATATTTACAATTCATTTCTAAGGTATATCTGTTCCGGTTCTAGAGCACGCTAAGATCGTTTATATAACCAGTAGGTTCCTGGGAGTCCAGTTTAAAAGTTTTAACTTTCTGTCACGCTTGTAGAGAGATCAACTAAATCGATTTCTTGTATGTGTGTTTTTTTAGATACAACACAAAGACATTTATAGACGTGAAAAGTCAATGGTTCAACCGTGTGAACAGGCTAAACATAGACCAACTACGTTCAACGTTTTGTAGTTTGTTTCAGAAAATCATTATTCTGTCATCGAAGAAAAATGGACTTAAAAGATCCCCCAAATTGTAACAACAATTTTCTTTAATTTTCAAATCGAGTCAGGCAAGAAAATCTCATGATGTTCAGTAATTTTTTCTAGAGTGATCATTAAAAAAATAAGGAGCATACCAGATACTTATCCAATTTCTTTTCGGAAACATAGCGAGAAATAGTCATTGAGTATTTTCCGCCAGATTAGGTCTCATTTTTAAAAAATGGTTTAGGTTGGGGGAGGGAGTCTCATCATAGCAGCAGTAGAGATATACTGTGAGAAGTCAGATAAGTAAGGCTACCACGGAGAGCGGGTGAGTAAGGTTTCACGCCGTTTTCCTGTTTCAGGCGCTTTTTAAATATTGCTCGGATAAACTATCTAAAGTCTATTTTTCCCGTTTTAATCAAATATTTCAAAAGTGATATAGTTCGTTTAGTTCCAACAGTCTGGTATTGTGATTTGGCTCTTACGAGTTCTGTTCCGGATCTACGGTTTTGAGTGTCTATACGCATGATTTACTACTCGATATACCAAAATGAAGATATAGAGGATGGAGTAGTAATAATAGCGGAGATCCCGGAATATCTAGGACCTCGGAGACCCTAGGTGCAGATAAACTAAAAGTGTAGAGACTAGACTGGAAGAGGCCCCGTGAAGGAATCTCTGAACTTAAGGACGAAGAAATGGAAGAAAAACTCCAGTGATCAAGAAGATTCAGTTTCACTGACAAAGCCTCCTCATAAAACAAAAATTAATGGGGCAGAGCAGAAGGTAATTTGTGAAAATGTGGAGAATAATGAAGACATTCTGAAAACTCTTTGTTATAGATTGATGGAGAACAGATCCAGGATGCAGGGTATGTCGAAGATGTTCAGGAACATGTTGAAGGATGATATAATATTCCACAGACAAACCCTAGCATCTCCGAAGGTCAATGAAATTATCGTTGAGAAGGTAACGGCAGTGGCTTTATTGAATATCAAAGAAAGACATAGTGGTTATATTGCAACATCAAAACAAGCCCCAACCCTGAATAAGCCAGGACAATCTCATAAAAAAAAGAAGTTTCAAGATAGAGAGGCTGTTGAATCGTGTTCCAAAGCCGAAGTAGCCTCTGCTAGTCATAGATGAAATCTTTGAACCACAGGAAGTTTTCCTCATTGAGCAATTGATAATTTAACTGGAAAGCTGGAAAATTGTCTCTTTGATATGGGAGAAAACAAGAATAAGAAAATTGACAAACAATCTTTCTGTCTCCTTCATACAATGATTATGCTATTAGAGAATCTGATGGTTAGGAGTCATCGCTTCTTTCTATCAAAATTGAGCCATCCGCAGCAATATGGATTTATAAAAATAGGAGGACCATCACATGTTATATTGAGATTATGATATGATATACTTCTCCTGTTTGATATAACCTCCGTCTTTTATAGCGTGTGCTAGCCTAGCGTACTTCAGCAGATTCAAAAGTATGAAGCTCCCAGCAACTTGAATGACTTGGTGAGAAGCCACCCCTAGAACCGAACCCTTAAGATTCGTGTAGCTTCTTCGATGAAGAAAAATGTGGAGAGAGATTGTATACATGGCTCTGTTCTGAATCCTGCTCTGTGAAAACTGGTCATTTCTTAATACTTCAAGGAGATATTCAAAGATGAGTTTCCCCACCACGACCTACTTGGACGATCAAGCTGCCATGGTTGACTCGACCGGTATTTATGAATTAAAGGGAGAAGTTAAACAGTGCGCCAGCTTGTATTGGAGAAGATGATAGAAGAAACTGAGGATGGCTGGCTCGCTCCAAGATCCAAAAGATTTTTGAAGAGCAAGACTAAAAGCGCTCACCTTGTAACTCTGAATTTAAACGGATAATGGATATTTATATAAATAAAAGCCAATCCGCCCATGCCTGAGCAAAACCGGCTACGCTGTAGATTCGAAGTTGCTAAGGTGACCGCTTCAACTCTCTCGGCTACAACAGCCTCTCGACCAGGGACAAATCCCCGTTCTAGAGAAACTTCGTTTAGGAATAGAAATAGATAGTAGGTGCCAATTCACTTTCCCCTGGGGAGAAGATAGAAACCTCCCCCTACATCGATCTTCAAAAAATAACCATATGGAATTACTTCATGTTGATGGTCACCTATGATAGGAAGTAAGATCGGCGAAGAACATAATATATACACAATTTTTTATAATTTTTTGAGGTTTATAATTACTTCCATCACTTTCAATAAATTATTATTTATTCACTCATTAACATTGTACAACGTTTCGGGACACACCGTCCCATATTCATGTACTACAAAAACCTCATGATTTCACATGGGAAAATCATGTCCTCCATTTTTTCATCTTCACTTCTCTGAAACGTTGTACAATGTTAATGAGTGAATAAATAATAATTTATTGAAAGTGATGGAAGTAATTATAAACCTCAAAAAATTATAAAAAATTGACTCACCAGACTTCCTAGAGAGATAATCCAGAATATATACACAATAAAATAAATAAAGGATAGCCTGTTCCTACTAACGTTCACAGGACTCCCGCGTAGTCTAGTTTCATTTATTTCGATTAATACACCCAATGCGTGATGTAATAACAAACATTAAATAATAAAATATTTTATTGGTATAAGATACATACTGATATCCCTGCATACTACAACACTGTTCTAACTGCCCATATTGGCCGCAAGGCTTGGCAGGGGAATAAAAAAGTGTAGACTGGTCAAATACTGACAGCTCTGGAGTGGTAATATAAACCTTCACAATGAGTCTTTGAGGAGCGATAATGCATTACATTATTAATAATTAGTCAGTCTTATTGAAGTATATAGCAGTATAAGAGTGTTATTGAAGATTTAACAGTGCCCTAAATCATGGGTTGCAATTGATATGAATTATGAATTATATAAACCCAACAGTGAATGTAAGCTTGTGCCTCTTTGGAAACCTTTTCGATCACTGGTTATTTGAAATTGCTCCTATCTTATTTTCAGTAAATAATACGCTGTAAATGTTATTGTTTTGTGAGGAACATTACATCTCTGTTTGTGTTATGTTATCTTTGTCTAGTAATAATCGGCATCATAATTTTTAAGTTACATGAAGGAAACATTAGATAATCCAGAAAGCAGTAACTTAGACTAAGGTTCAAAATTAATTTATAGTTCTCATAAACAAATGACAATTTTGATTGGAAATTTTTAAAAATGTAATAACACTTCAAGTTGTGTAATGCTTTTATAGATAAAATTGGTAATGCATTCTGTTATTTAAACTTATATATTGAAAACATTCTTATGGAAATGAAATTAACAATTCATCTTAGTTTTGGGACATTCCTTAAGATTAAGGAAATTATATCTCCTAGGCAACATTTATATGGCTGTCAGTATTATAATTGATTAAATTATTAACAAAAATACAATATATATCACTTATCACTCCAATGCTTTGATTTTATATATGACAATAGTTGAAATTAATTTATTTTTAGTGGATTATATTGTTTTGAAGTACATTTTGATGATTAGTGAGCTATATGTCTTCTATATGTGTATATGTAGTTTCTGCCAGGTAATAATTGACATCATATTATGAATTTGAAATTAGTAAACATTAGAAAATCCTTCAAGAAAGTATACACTCCACCTAAAGTTAAACACCAGTTAGCTGATAGAATACTTGATTGTGACAAAAACAAAAGTAATAACAGATCCCAATTTGTTAAAGTAATAAAAACTGTGATAAATGAGCTCATCCATATGTAATTTATGTTTACAAACTAAATCAAATTTTTATTAAAATAAATTATTCCACAATCTACTGAAAATTACCTCCAAGTAATTAATTAAATCTAACAGGTTAACAACAGAACATTTTTTGATTGAAAGAATAATAACTAGCTTTTACTTACCTTAAAGTATGTAAATTAGCTATTACAATTTATTTAGTTATTGAAGTTTAATTCACCACTGTGAAAATAGCACCTATTTTGAAATTTATATTTGATTTTCTACTGAATATCTTTCCAGAGTTAATTTATATGAACTGATCTTTAGAATTTTTGGAAGTTTCGCCTCTAACATTTAAACAGTCGTTTCAGATTTCAGGGAATAAATAATAAAAGAAACTAGTTATAGTTAATTATAATGATGCCTGATAGATTAGTAGTTTAAGGTTCTGGGAGAGTTGCATAATTTCACAAGATAGGTACTAAAGGTTATAATTCCTTTTGAAAAATTCTAAACATCATTGTATGTCTTATATTACTCAATAAAAAATGATAATACTGATCACAACAAACATTATTCATACTTTTTGTTCAACAATACTTAAACACCAAATACGACAATCAATTATATTTGTAATTTAAAATGAGGTGTAGATAGTTGACCATAGATTACTGATTGGAGAAGATGGTCAGGGGGGTGCGGTCAGCATAGAACAACATAAATAAACAAAAAAATATTTATTTATGCCATTTATTTCCATAAATAAATATTTTTTTGTTTATTTATGTTGTTCTTTGCTGACCTCAAAGAATGCAAATGAATGGCATAAATAAATATTTTTTTATTTATTTATGTTGTTCCTTGCTGACCGCACCCCCCGACCATCTCCAATCTGCCAATTTAAACTATTTATGGAACTTAATATTTGATATATTCTAATGTAAGGCATATAATAATTTGTATTTTATACCATATTATAGTTTATATAATGATGTAATACATGTATGAATACTTATATGATCTGTTATGTGCCCACAACACAGAACTTTCATTTACTACCCTGTTTTGAATTATTATTAATTTTTGCTTATTTCCAAACTGCAATTTCTTTGTTAATTATGATGTTATTACTTATTCCTTGCTATTTAATTCAAATATAGTTAAGAGTATATAAAAAGTTGCCTAAAGCAGTGATTGTTATGAGAATGGTCCAACCAGGAAACTATGTTCCTGAATTGGTTGTTTCAGAAGCAGTGGAAAGGGTTTTAAATTTCAGAATGTGGAATTCAGACTGATTAGGATCAGTCATATGTTGTGAAAATGGGTTGTTTTTTTAAATTTATTTTATGTTTTCACTACTCCCTACTTAATCATTTCTGACAAGGGGATTATCTACTGGTGACCAAGCTATTCTAACTGGTAAGATTGATGGGGTAGCACCTTGGTCACAAATGGCCTTGGAAATAAGATATCCCTTGAGGAGACTGCCTGTGAATCATGAAAACCAACAGGTGTTTATTTTGGTTTCAGCCAACACTTGAGAAGTGCAGTTAAATCCTGCAACTGCCATAGGGAATAACTCCTTAGAGACCTGTCCATACTAATGGGTTAGAGACCTGAAGACAAAAGCACTGAATAGAGAGGGAAATCGTCTTTGAGTGGATTATCCATCACTCTATATTCATACTAGTTAATGCCAGGGAGAATAGAAGCAGAAGGATGAACTGTGAGATTTTGGTTGGGAAGACCAGATTGGGGGTGATGGCTGTCGGGGTTGTCTGGTCTTAGGCGATTTCTCTAGCCTGATATCTCTTTACAGAAGTCCCACGACAAGGCGTATTCATTTTATGGTAAGAAAGGAAGGCCGTGCCAGAGGATGAGCCCTGGACACTGACGAAGGTAGAGGAGGTCTGGGTAAGAGAGTCTGAGGCAGAGTAACAGTTCTAGTTGCCGAGATATAGCGGACTGACTAGAACTGTCAAGATAGGAGCCAGCTTACTAGTTGCCGAGATGAAGCGGACGGACCAATAAGCTGATAAGGCTAGGTGCAGCTCTAGTTGCCGAGATGAAGCGGACGGACCAGTAAGCTGATAAGGCTAGGTGCAGCTCTAGTTGCCGAGATGAAGCGGACGGACGAGAGACGGGAAATTACACTGGTTGCCGAGATGAAGCGGACGGACCAGTGTAACCGTTCAGGATTAGGTTACAATCTTAGTTGCCGAAATGAAGCGACGGACTAAGATTGCTGGAGAGGATATAGGCCATCGTCTTAGGTGTACGTACAGAAACTACTTATCAAACTTAAATAACTACTTTTACGAGCATAGATTGGCAATGAATTTCTCTATGTCAAGCAGTGTATACGCCACCTGTGCCATGACTAGACCCAGGATAGGAGGTGGATCTACGATCGAAGTTTGGGGATTTAGAGTCCCTTATTTATAGGTCTAGTCCATGCGGTTGTGACCGAGAAGCGGTCGGTACATGTCTGCTTGAGATAGGTTCGTGTATTGCATTGTTATCATTTATTATTCATTCTACAGAGATTGCTAAGTATTATGTACAGAAATTATTCATATATAAAAATAACGATGTGTTTTTTACAAAATGAAGTATTAAGTAAATTTGGGAGCTTCGGTGACGCTCGAGGTGGAGCGCTCTGGTGAGTTGTGGTCCAATTACTTGCTCCCTCTCGCTACATGGCTATTGGAAGAACATTGGGTTATTGAAAAGAAAATGGTTTTCTTTTTTGGATTCAGTAAAAAGGAAAAGAAAATGCGTTTGTACACATGATATAATTTTATTGAACAAATCATTATTCAATTGAAAACGAGATATTTTCACAGTATATCATAGTTTTTGAAAAAAAAAAGGCAAAATTGAGATACATAATTGGAACTCTGGAGATAAAAGCTCCGGCTATTTTTCTGTGATAGTTCATCTCCTATTATTCACTCAAATATTTTATCTTGTTATTTATGATTGGAAATTTTAACTGTTCCCTACCAGAGGTAGAACTGTATTAAACTTTCCGAATGGTAATATCTAAGTGTTTAAAGTTGGACATTCATTTTTTTTTTTTTTTTTATAATCCCGAGAGTTTGTTTTTTAAAAAGTGAATGTAATGATAGATGGACTATATTAGCAACTATTAATATTGAAAATATGTTAAGGTTTTTTACTCGATTTAAACCGGATAAAACTATTGGTTAACCGCAATTAATAAACCGGCCGGTTATTGACTGAGTTACATAGGCGATACATAATGCCAGAATGCTGGATGAAAGTTGCTCGACGGAAGACTATCGGACAAGGGACTGACCCTGCCTTAGATGGAAAGATGTAGTACTCTAGGATGCCCAAAACCTCTTGATCACCCACTACTGGCTTATTCAGGAGGCCAAAGACCACATTCGTCTGTAGTGCCAAGGAGTAAATTACGTAAGAATTGAAAATTACAAAAACTGGGAACAGGAAAATATTTATTTATAAATTCAGTTTATGCATTTTTTTATTCAGCTTTATATTGTTAGATATTAATTGTCTAAAAGCTTTAGCTTCATTTTATATATATATATATATGCATGTATGTAATATATCATATTATACTGCCATGGTAGAGTATATTACGTTTCTTGGTTTTAACTTGAAAAATATTTTTCCTTTAGTTAATTTTGAAATTCATGGCTTATATTTATCCATTTGTTTTTACTACAAACACTGAAAGGTGGTGTATTATTTACAAAAAAAAAATTAGTATTAGCGTAATTTAGGGTTGTTTGGACACAATAGCTTGTACCAACTGAAAAAAAAAATTAAATTACGCCTAGGTCTCTTATTGTGAAAAGTTAAAATACTTGTGAAGAATTGGGGCTATAGGGATTGCTCATAATGGTCCTAATGAGAACTACTTCCTTATCAGTTGCTTGTTAATTTCCTTAGGTAGTTATTTTCTTTTTCAATTTGTTATTTCTTGTATTTCTTGATCCTTTTTATTTCTATTTGTGATAATTCTCGTGAATGTTTGTCAGGAAAGATGATGATTTGAGAATTTCCCTCTATTATTTTTATTAATAATTTTTAGCATAACAACCTGTTTTAGGAATGTTTTACTACAATTTCCACGGTCAACGATCTAATAACTTCGAGAATTATCTCTTATACTACCACTCACGAACGTGTGTTCGAAGACCTCAGACAATCTTACAGTGGGACATCTCTATCTATATGCCTAATTCTGCTCGGGCCAGTACTTTTACTTCTAAAGAACAAGCAAATCTGACCCTCTTATAGAAGAAGTGGACCTCCAAGAAGCGAATCCTGATTACACTAACACCAGGACACTTTTTCATAATGAAGCCTGACAGTATTTATCAGTGGTGTAGTGGGGTGGGAACGGCGTTCCCACTCTGCTTTTCCCCAAAATCCTATATATTAATAGGCAACCCGTGTTTTTTGTCCCAACGATTTTAAATAGCTGTCAAATAAATCTCTTGTAAAGGGGTGGGGACATTCTTGATCGCCGGATGTTATTTAATTCTCAGAAGATGGTAAGTGTTCCCACACTGGAACATTTACTTCTACTCCTCAGGTATTTGTTCATAAATAAATACAAACACTAATAGCTCTTTTTGTTCCATAATGAAGGACAGCTGTTAGTGATATAATAGTTGTTAAAAAATAGAAATTAGCATTGTACAATTTAGTCGAACCGAATCGGAACTACAAGACTAACAGTATTAGTTTGTACTTTATTATGAAATAGGGCCAAGAATATCAGACAGATTAGAACCGATGATAGCTTTAATGAGACATTCGACTCTCCTTTGTGATCAAACTGAAGAGGATTCACTAACAAACTACCCTCAACTTCTTAGGAACCTCCTCTTCTAAATGAATCAACATTGAGCAGAACCATAGCCATGAAACATCAATTGAACCAGCGATTGAAGTGACATTTTCGCGTAACTCTATGAGCAGCATCCTCCAAATCAGAATTCAGGAGAACAGACATATCAACATAATAGACTAGTTCCCCCCCTAAATACCAATACCAATTCCACTGAACGTGGTGTATTTAGTTTCTTATTTGCTTTAAGAGACTTAATTTTTGTACTTCTTTTGACCGGGTATGGCATTCCGGATTGATTTCAAGCTCAAATCCATATTACCCCAAACCTTATACCTTACCCTCCGCTCCTACCTCTCAGATCGTTCCT